>NC_045755.1:423579-448039 GCF_008692095.1 Etheostoma spectabile
TTTATTTCTGTATTTATTTTTAAATATGGTAGACCTGGTCCTCCATGACATCAGCATGAGCCCATGCTGATCTAAACAAAGTAGTTTCAAAAAGCCTTATTTCTACGTGAGGCCTTAATGGCATTTTACGTTCAAATTCCACGGTGTGACTGTAGTCTCGTTAGGTCTTAAATATCTGGAACCTCTTTTACCTCTTACAAGTTTGAGTACTGTTGTACCTCACACCTGACTTATGAGTGCGAGATCTCAAATTGATCCTTGTTAGAATAATGTTGAAGCTGTTCGTCGCCAGTTAATGTTTCCTGTTTATTTCTCTGAGTTTTGCACAAATGACAGCTGTTTAATGGCCCCAGTCAGTTTCTTACCCAGATTTAGAGCTAGGTGTGGCTTGAAGGTTTTTTTGGTACAGATAACTGTTTCCTCCTGTTCCAGGAGCCATTGTGACTAAATGATCTGGATTACTTTGCTGAAACCGTAGACTGCCCCCACTTTACCGGACCATGTTCCAGAACTCAGTGATTTATTTAGACTCAAGTGGCCATAAAAAAAATGGCCGCAAATTATTGCCAATGTAGCTCTATCACAGTTTTGGTATGTATTTTTTTTCTTTCAATTAATTTCTGTACAGTAAGGGAAATCAACTACCTTAAAATTATCCTTCACACTGAATATCAAGTCTGTTACATATTATTGTGTAATAATGCAGTTACACTATCACCTCACAACATTAATATAAATTGCCATAAATGAATGCAGAGTTGACGTTCACTATGATTGCTTATACAAGTTTGCAAGTTTGAGGTGTGTGTTAATTAATTCTTATACTGTACAGAAATTAATAGAATTCAATGGACTTCTGGAACAGTAGACCAAATACCCATACCAACACAAAGTACGTCAGCTGTAGTAAATGTGCAAAAACATGCAAAACCATTGATACAGTATGGCCCTACAAAAACCCTTACATTTGGCATGAAAATTAGCACATGCTATGGACGATTTACAATGCCTAAATAAATCTAATTCAAAGTAAGAAATAGGTAAAAACAATACAATTTGTTATATATTGTTTATGTATGCATTTAGTTTGGGATATTTAAATAAATGTATTTATTTACTTACTTATTTATTAGCCTTTAATAGCATTGAGACATGAATTTTCCATAACACATTAAAAAAATAATTGGTAAAGAAGACTACAGTGTTGTCAAGCATGAGAATTTCTAGGGAATTAGCTCTAATACTGCATTTCCACTACATGGTACAGCTCGACTCAACTCGCTCTTTTTTGGTTTTCAATTGGCAAAAGACACAGGTTTAGTTTGTGTTGGTGCAGGGGGCTCACTGAACACCCTAGTGCAGGGATCTTCAACAAGGGGTCCCTTACCCCTAGTGGGTCCTCAGAGTCAATAAAAGGAATCCGACAAATTATCATCATCATCAAATAAATCGGTCTATGGGTAAGGATGTCACTAAGGCCATCCACAGATACAGTATAAGGATTCACAGTGCCACATGTATGTTTAACATTAAAACATGATTTATAAAATCATGTTAAAAATGAACGGGCTATTTTAATATCTTAGTATTCTGTGCAAAAATATATGCTTTTAGACAGCCCCACAGGTTATTGTAGGCAAAGTTTAATATGAAACTTCATTTTATACAATTTACATAGTAGGAGGTCCCCGCTCAGTCTCTTTCAGTTAAGGGGTCCTTGACTTGAAAAACTAGACCCCTGCCCTAGTGCCTAAAGCCAAAAAAACAT
Organism: Etheostoma spectabile; assembly: GCF_008692095.1. Lineage (NCBI taxonomy): Eukaryota > Metazoa > Chordata > Actinopteri > Perciformes > Percidae > Etheostoma > Etheostoma spectabile. Next base: position 425,348 of record NC_045755.1, read on the forward strand.
TAAATATTATCTATATATTTTTTATAACACAACTTTTTTGTAATGTATTGATATATAATAAAAACAAGAGGGTAAATTAATTGTGTGACTGTAATTATTTTCATAAAACATTGGTTTTGGTCTAATGTGTTTTGCTGGGATAAGCACAGTGCAGAGTAGCATCAGCATGCTGCCTGCGAACTTACGTTGCTGCTGTAGATGTGCCCTCAACCCAGCGCAAATCGGGTTTGTTAGGCCCTTTAGCTGGCGGCCATAGTCTAAACTCTGCACAGAATGTACACAAAGTATTGAGCTAGGTTACGCTGCCACTTGATGGAAATCCCAATACACTACAGATCTCTCTGTGTTTAAACATACAGTATATATTGAGGTTCATGTTTAGACGCCATGGGGTGTATCAACAAGCCTGCAAGCCTTATCTCTGGAAACATGATGCTTACTTGAATACTTGAAGTATAATATCTAGGATCTACATCTGGTTTACTGTCAGGTTTTGCTGTTTGTGCAAGTTTGCCTTCTATGGTAATTCTTATATTCTAAATATTCCATCACTCATTGGGAAAATGAAAATTGAAAATGACTTGCTGGCATCCTGATTATCAATTTTCATGAAACAGAAGCCTCTGCGTTACAAAGGCAAAAGTTGTAGATAGTCCTGGAACTTTTTTGGTACCACCTCTGTCGAGGTTCCAGGCAAGCTGAGACAATACTAAAAGGTTGGAGTTAAAACACTTCAGACCACTCAAGAGAATAGTCACAAGTGCAACATAAGAAAACCTGCACAAACCTACCATTTTGTCAAATAGCCAAGCTACCATCAATTTATTTACTTGCTCCAGATTTTAAAAAAAAGGCAGTCTGCTAAACTACTGCATACACTACATACACTATGGCATACCCTATGGCGTACAACTGACGAAGTGCTGACATGGTTGCCGGTTAAAGGATCCAGCAAGTGTCAAGTTAAAGATGAAGATCATGGTAGTTTCATGTGCCGTCACGATGACGATCAGCTGAGAATCCTGCCTACACTGAGAAGGTACTATCTGCAGTATAAAACGAAATAGAGAAAAGCACCTGGTACCAAAAGTGAGTTGAGTGAAGCAGAATTGTGCAGTGGAAATAAGTATCATGAGTAAATCAGTGTCTTTACAGCCTCTTGGAGCACAATCCATTCCGTAAAACTGCCGACTGTCAACCACAAAGGGAATTAAATGTGCAATCAATACTGGTGTCCATCTGGCCGACTAGCTCACAGGTTTTAATGTCAGCATTGGTAATCTCCACCCAAGCTGTGATTGGACAGTTTTTGGACTGTTTTCATTTTTGCATGGACAATGCGTCTCCATCTCAGAAAAGAAAATGCTTTACTTTTTTCATTTCTTATAAGCTATATTATATTAATAATAGGGTTTTTAGTATAAAATAAAACTAGCAAAATTAGACTTTAAAGTCAGGCATTATCTGAATCTGGTGGTCCAATTTGGCAGCTCTTAAGCATTGTTCACTGCAAAGATTTGATTGGTATTCCCCAAGAGAACCGATCAAATGTAAGAAAAGAACTAAAAGCAGCTCACATCATTCTGAACACACGTTGACTAGGACAGTAAAGACATGCCAGGTGTTAAGGCTTTAGAGAGGCAGAGCACAGCAGGCACACAGCACCCAGTCAGTGGACCTGAGGGAAGACTGCAGGGCCTCAGAGTTACAGGCTGGCTCTTGGTTATTAGATGCAGAAGATTGAAGCCCGACATGGCTGCTGGAGAGAGGTTCACCAACCACCAGTAGAACTTCACAGCAGGGCTATAACCAAGGACTAGGCTGGATGAAGGGGGCAGACAGGGAGAAACAATACAGATCAAGATACTGAACAGCATCAAAGACAAGAAGTGGAATAACGATGTTGGATCAGGATCTGTTTGAAATTCCCACTGATAATGCAGTGTAAAAGGCATGATGGACACACACCTAGAAAAACATTAATTAATACCTTAACCTGCACGTATGACCAATTCCTTCATTACAAAAAAAATACAATTAAGTGAAATCCATACATTACCCAAATTTAACATTAGGTATTTATCTAATAAAATGGGGAACAAGTCCATCCGTACGTCCCGTCCATTTCATCGGTGAAATATCTCATGAACCGTTTATCAAATCCACTTCACACTTGGTTTCCTGGGTACCCAATGAACTTGGGTTTTGGATTTTTGAGCAATTTATACAGCATTGGATATTGGATATTAAAAAAACTGAATAAAACTAAGCAGCTGAACAATAAAGCCTAAACACTGCCATGAGTCCATGTCTGAATCTGCAGCATTCTCTGCAGAGATGGCAAAAGTACTCACATACTCCTGTAAGTAAGTAGAAGTACATAACAACATACTCACATAAACTCCAGTAAAAGTAGAAGTACTGATTTAACTTTTTTACCCAAGTAAAAGTAACAAAGTACAGGCTTGGAAATTTAATGAAATTATAAAAGTAAAAGTAGCCTTGCGAATGACAACCATTTTTTATGCAAAGCTCCCAGGACCAAACAGATGTTACTAGAGAGCACACTGAGGAACTTCAGTAGACATGAAAACATACTCTTTATATGCCATTACCTACATTTTAAATTGATGTATGCCAATGGGCATAAAACATCCCATATATGATTAGTGTGACAGACACTGGGACTCCAAGTTAATAAGATTCTGACAGAGCAGCAAGATATGAATTCAGTTGTGATTCTGTGGGAATTCACAGATCCAGTTTCTCTTTTTTAATCTTCACCTCAAACCTTTAAAAGGAATCTACAAGTGTGTGGGTTCAGCTATGGCTTTGTAAAGAAAATAAAAAGGTTAAAATATGAATTACTAAAACAGACATTAGTTAAAAAGTTGCCCAGCACATTGGCCAGGAGTCATTCTTGATGTCTACTATCTCAAAACATCTCTCTCAGATAACGCCAAGGATTATTGGGAATGTCTTGCTGCTTGTCTGCCCAATCTCTGTTTTTCTTAATTTTTCAATCATGTCGCCGTCCATACTACTTTGTGCTAACCTTAGCGCCATCAAGCTGCGCTGATTTGTCGCAAATTAATGCAGAATGCCGCCGAATCTGTTGAGTTTTCTTAGTGGTGCGTCAAGTGCAACGTACAGTATCGTCCCATTCAATTAGATTGAATATGGTAATGATGACGGAAACAATAATAACGGTAACTCCAGTGACATTATTTGAAACTTGTTACTGAGGACTAGATTAGGACTGTATTTAAAGCTGAATCAGGTTTACAACTTCTTTTCTTTTCTCTCACTTTTTTCTCCGTGTGGCCAGAGCCATCTGTGTGTGGCGCGCGCGCCCGCACGGAGAACAATTTGTTTCTGGATAACGTTACAAAAAGCAACACCACAGGCTAAGCAATCGACCTGTTGCAAACAGGCACATTTTGAAAGGGGACTCTGCTAGTATGATACATTACCAAAAGCATGTGGACACCTCAAGATTGCATGTGTGAGATACAGTCCCCCTTCACTCAAACATGTGTTTTACTTCTTGATAAACTATTTTTTACTAGGTTACTCTACCTAGAAGAGCAGCAGGCAGTGCAGGGTGGAAGACTGAGTTGCTGCCTTGCCCTAGGGCGTGATGCAGGGTCACGAAAAGTCCACGTCTGAGGAGGACAGCCATGAGAAAAACAGTCACACTGAAGTGAGACAGAGAGGAGAAAGAAAGGGAAGCACAGCGGTTGAATTATTCTCTAAGCCCAAAAATATGTAACAACTGTTCATGGCTGGGATTCATGACTTAAAATATACTGGAGGTACATCTGCCCATATGTGTAGATAAATATATTTCCAACTACAGCTACAAAGATTAATAAGTGAATCAATTAGAACAGTCTGATCATCACCAGGGGTTGAAGTATATTTAATCTCTCTGGATCTTTTCTTTGTGGCAGCCTGAGAAAACATCCTCTAAAGCAGTCACATAATGGAGACACATATCCAAAGCCAGACAGTCATAATCCAAGAGGAAAATCTCACTGTTTGAGAGGGTTGCTTTGTGATTAAATGCTCGACAAAGATGGCCTTATATAGCAGTGTTTTCACCAGTGTATGACTAATATTAACCAGTAGGAAAACAGTATTCTACCAGTGGTTACCATATATACTGCATTAACACTTTATTAAATACACCTGTACCATAGGTCTATGCAGTCAATACAAAGTCCTGCTATTAATCTACCTTCATCATCGATCATTTCTCTTGATATTATGACCACATTTGTCTGGAGTAAACATTTTATATTAATAATCTTAAAAGTTAGGCTTTGTTACAACAACATTGTATGAATCTAGCCCTAATTTAATAAGGGGGCTCCATAGCTGCATTGACACAAAGCTTTTTTTCAGCTGTCTAACCCTTATATGTGCTTCTATTTTAATGAATCAGGCTGTGTCACACCTCAGTGTATTTTTATGCTTTGTCTGTTGTTTTTTATGTGTAACTAAAAAGGTCTCTTCAGCTAAGCCAGCTACATGTCTCTTAGACCCCATCCCAACAAGGCTACTTAAAAGAAGCTATACCTGTGGTTAATACTTCATTACTAGATATGATCAATATGTCTGTATTAACAGGTTATGTACCTCAGTAATTTAAAGAAATTGTGATAAAACCTCTCCGGAAAACCCACCCTTGACCCTTAGGATTTAGCCAACTATAGACCTATATCTAATCACCCCTTCCTCTCCAAGATCCTTGGAAGGCAGAGGAGAGGAAGGCAGTCACTAATCAGTTATGTGATTGGTCTATTTGAGGACTTTCAGTAAGGATTTAGAAAGCATAGCACAGAGACGGCACTGGTGAAAATTACTAATGACCTAACTGCTGCAGACAAAGGACTTGTCTTTGTAACTGTCTTACTAGATCTTAGTGCTGCATTTAACACTTTTGACCATACCATCCAGTTACAGAGACTGGAACATTTAGTTGGTATTAAAGCAATCACATTAAGCTGGTTTGAATCCTATTTATCTGATCAATCTCAATTTAGTATGGTTAACAATAAATCCTCCAGGTACGCTAAAGTTAGCCATGGCATCCCACAAGGCTCAGTGCTTGGACCAATTCTATTCACCTAATATATATATATATATATATATATATATATATATATATATATATATATATATATGGGCAATATTATTGGCAAACAGTCCATTAACTTTCATAGTTATACGGATGGCACCCAATTATAGCCATCAAGCCAGACAAAAACAGTCAGTTAGCTAAACTTCAACCATACATAAAAAGATAAAAAAAATCATGGATGACCTACAATTTTCTGATGTTAAACTTAGACAAAACTGAAGTTATTGTGCTGGGTCTTAAACACCTCTGAAACTACTGCTATAAATGGTCAAGCATCATATTATCTCAAAGAGCTCTTAGTGCCTTATTGCCCCACTAGAGCACTACACTCCCAGAATGCAGAGTACCTGTGGTTCCTAGAGTTTCTAAAAGTAGAATGGAAGCCAGAGCCTTCAGCTATCAGGCTCCTCAGTTGTGGAATCAGCTTCCAATCTTGGTTTGGGAGGCAGACACCGTCACCACATTTACAAGTAAAGTTAAAACAGGACTCTTTGATAAAACTTATAGTTGGGGTATGTGAGGAATCGCAGCGTCCACCTAGCCCAGCCCAACCTGCTTCTCGTCACAGTCATTAATTTACCATATTATCAATAATATAATCAAGGGCAGGCAGGTCCGATCTGGGAGGGGAAAGTTCTAGCCCGACCAGGCTCCTCTCTTTACCCAGGCAAAAGAACAGCTTTTTTCCCACTGCCATCACTCTCCTGACCTGCTGATTTGGCCATTCACCTACACATAACATACTTTATCATTCCAATATGAATCTTGCACCCTACATTTGCACCATTATGTGTTTAATATCAAGATAAATAAATAAAAATTAGTTTTTAAAGCGTGTTATCTAGTTTTTTTATTTTTTGAAAATGCTTAGTTTTACTTTATTTTTTTATTAGTTTTAGTCTTTTTTATAATATGGTTTATTTGTCGGGGGATTCAAAAAGGTCAGGAAAAGTATTGTGTAATATAACAACTCAACCAAAACATCAAATTTTAGAAATATGTATTCACAAAGTTTTCAACAATAACATACATATTTGATGAGCACAGATGCGTAAACGGTCTACACAAGACGCCGCTTCTTCTGAATTTTGGTACCACCAGGCGAGGGGCACGGGCTATGTTGTGTTTAATATGACACAACACGTCGGAATTTCTGGGTTTCCAGTCGGAAACTATACATGTCTACGGAACATTTTATGTTCAGAAAGATATGTTATTTGACATGTCTGTTATTGTCTGTTAATGTCTGTTATTTAGACATTAACAACGACGAAAACTAGGGACATTTACCCAATACTTTTACTTTATGTTAGTTAGTTTTGCAAACAGATGTTAAAGTTTCAGTTTAGTTACCGTTTATTTGTAATGCCTCGTTTTTATTTTTATTTCAGTGACCAACAATGTTTTCCCCATAGTTTTTAATGATTTTGTTCGTTTTCGATGACAGTATAACCTTGGTCTATATTGCCAATAAAACTGATTCTGATTCTTTATTACATTATATATTTTTTCTTTTAAATCTCATCAAGTTTTTCTGTTCAATAATTCCTTCCTGCTCATACACAGACAGTTTAAAGTAATAATAAAATTGGTACCATGGTTGCTAAAGTCTTTTAAAAAGGTTAGGGGAATGTAAAAATGAACCTTAGGGGAACGATTCAGATTGCAACATTAGGGGGACGTTAGGGGAACGTTCTGAGAACGTTCGACGTAACCAAAAACTAACGTTCCCAGAACGCTAAAACAACGTTCTATTACAACCAAAACCTAACCAAACCTAACCTCCAGGGAACGTCCCCAGAACGTTCTGGGAACCAAAAATTGTTAGCTGGTCAGGCACGCCGCTGCCTTTTAATTATTTAACCTGAATCACTAGTGCGCCATATTGAAACAGGAATTGTATCTATTCTAACAGGAAGCTCCATTCTGGCGCTGGTCTAATCAGTTTATGTAACGTTAACGTTAGCCTGTGAAATGCTAATTTGTACTAAATTACAGTAACGTTACTACATTGCGTTGCATTGTGTGTGTTCTATCTCCACTTTCTGGAATGAAAACGTGCTAACATTCGCCCCATGTCTTGGTACATGCTAACTTTGACTACCGTTCCCTTCATTGCCGTAACATAGTCAACAAAATACAAAAAACAGCGCCATAACTTACCTGAGAAAAGCAACAACTGAAAAACAACGGTGACAGAGAAGTAAAGTATCGCCAGTGTTAATCTGCACACAAGACTAACCGCACACACCACAACCGTCCCGTTGACCGACAGACTGTGTTTGTGTACGGGTGGATCAGAGTGCCTGAACATCTCCAATTATGGACAGGACCCCAGCCTCGTCACAGCATGATGTAACCGGACAACAGTCTTCTTCAACACGAATAAAACGACTAAAACAGCAGCGTAGTAACGTTAGCTTTTTTTAACGAAACGAAATTACTTCTGAATTTATAATGTAATACCAGTGTAAATTGTGAATTAGTCATATAAATGCAAACATTGGCTATAATACTTAATTAAATGTAAATTATGATGAATACCAATCATAAAAGATTTGCCTATACTTTGTCATTTGCATATTTTGACTTAATATATTGTTGAAGGGCAAACATGGTTCTGGGAGAGGTCACGTAGATATGAGTTTCTGTTCTATGAAGAATACCTTTAGGTGACGTTCCAGAACATTCCCTAAAGGTTCTCTGAAGGGAATGCCTTTAGGGGATCTTCCAGAACGTTCCCTAAAGGTTCTCTGAAGGTACAACCTTTAGGGGATCTTCCAGAACGTTCCCTAAAGATTTTCTGAAGGTATTACCTTTAGAGGTCCTTCCAGAACGTTCCCTAAAGGTTCTCTGAAGGTAATACCTTTAGAGGACCTTTCAGAACGTTCCCCAAATGTTCTCTGAAGGTAATGCCTTTAGGGGACCTTCCAGAATGTTCACTAAAGGGAAAAATATTTTGGTACCTTCAGCTAACCTTCCTGGAATTCTCTAAATTTGTTTTTGTGTCTTGAAAAAAGTCCTTCATCGACCAAATGAGCCAATGCAGAGGTGACAAATTTTAATAAAAACCTAAAACAGCCTTGACAGATGAATCAAAGCTACCAACACAAAAAACTGCAGAAAGCCGTTTCTAAAAGGTTTGCCCTATGTGTGCACATTACACAACAGCACAAAAAGAACAATTTAAAAACTCCTAATAAACCTTTAATTTGAGCTTTTGTACAATCGACAAATTACATTAAAACTTCTGGATCTTCTTAAATGTCTGTAGTATTGTGCACATATCCTTCTGGCTAACAGGTTAGGGATACTGGTTACTCCAAACATACAACGCAGTCAAAATAAAGCTGCATGTAATAGTACATATTACAGTTATATCAATGTACAGTGTTTACATAAAACACATCATAGAAAAAAAGCTCCCATGAGGACGCATTTTAAGGTGACACACAAGGCTGGAGAAGTGCCATCACATCACACCAACAGTTACATTCCTCCTTATTACAGTCAGTGTGGTTTGAGACTGACGCTGCAGGTACACCATTCTGTTGGAGATGTACAAAAATAGATTACAGTGATGCATTAACTGGCTTATTTCAGAAAGTGTTCACTTTATTTTGTCATTTTACACATCCTGACAATTGTTTGGAAGCGGATGTAAGGTCAATCCCCCATGGAAAAAAAAAAAAGTCATGACACATATGTAACAGGTTTAGTGACATTAAAATAGTACGTCACCCCAGCTGATTTAAAAAAAAATAATAAATAGAGAAGCATTTGGTTTAATATCAAAGGAAATTGCTACAAAATACCAAATCTGAAGATGTCAAATTCTACCAAAACTACATCTATGGCAGGCCTTTTTTCCCCTTTAAACAGTTCAAATATTTCTTAAATCCAGAACATTCTCAAGTAATGCAGTGCCAGTCTTAAAAAAGCACAAATTTAAGGCACAGTAGGGTTACCAGCTGCAAACTGTTGTAGCAGGTTTTAAATATTTGAAATGTGCATCATTTGTAAAATTTCACACAGCAAATACTGAATCCAATGTTTAGTTCACTGCATTAAAAAATGAAATTATGTCTGGCAATTCCTGGATTTTTAGCATTTTTGGAATACACAGGTGCTGTTAAAAACACAGGCAATCAGGAAACCCTAAACTCAGTACAGTCTTCTTACAGGGGTGGGGACATTTTGGATTGAGTGGAAAAAACATCCTCACAGTACTCCTTATGACAAAAAGAGTGGTAGCATAATCACAAGAGGCTGATATGTTTAAAGACCAGTAGTGACAGCATCCGGGTTAATCATGACTGTTAACCATCAGCTTCTCCAAAGTAAGATGAGCCAATTGTAAACTGGACATGAACCATCCTGAACTCTGTGTGCTCCTCTGGTCATGTACACAGGAGGTGACAGTGCACACCACTTGTCCAGCACAGGTCTGGAAATATGAGGGGACGCGCCCACAGTGAAAATGACCTGACTTGAAAGAGGTAAATAATAAACATAATAAGAAATAATATTAATAATTTGTATATATACTGGATTATATCTGGAGAAGAAAGCTTCAGGTGACTGTTAAAGGTACACTCCCTGATTCTGTTACATTGCTCCAAAGTTTAGAGTTTACGAGCGCTGCTGGATGCTATAACAAAATTAAAGACAAAAGGGAAAGAAAAGGCCATACATGGAATATTTGGAGCAAACAACAAACACAGAGGTTACCCTGCTCTGCCATCTGAACTGTTCTGTGTATCGGTGCTGTTGCAACCTCTCAAGGATCCTGATACAGATGTACTCTGCTGTGGTATGTGAGCAGCGAGAAAAAAGGTGAGCTTACGGTTTGCTTTTAATACAGAGGAAGTAATAAAGCTTGTGCCACCATTCACATGTATTTACAGCACACCCTCTACCAGTCTGGTCATGCCTTCCTCGACTAAATAATAATCATCAGAATAATAATAACAACAACAGGGAGTACATCGAACTTTCCGGGAAATCAACACCCACAAAGTGTTGCATTGAAAGCTTACATAGAGGCATACTCTGATACATGCAGCCATTTCCATACAGTGCCCAAATGAACTCCATCATGGTAGAGACTGTGGAAGAGGAGGGTGGAGGTTGAAGTCTCTGCACACATCTTAAATATTCCAGAAGAACTTTGCTTCCTTGTTCAAATCCATGACATTTTAATACAAAAGATTATTAAAAACAAACACTGCACCGCTGAACAACTTCTCTTGCGATCCTCTGTTGAGAAAAAAGAAGGAAAAAAAAGCTCTCCCGAGACACAGACTGAAGTCTTCCCCGTTTTAAAGCAGTGAAGGAGCAGCAGCAGACTGGTGCTGTCATGCTGGGAGGGCACAGAGAAGAACGCGTATGCTCATCTCATGTGAAGCCTGAAGAGTTGGCAGAGCCTCGATGCTGCAGGCGGGGCGTAGTGTTTATGGTGCTTGTGGTGTTCACGGAGGCCTTCAGAGGTGTGCTGCAGGCCTGGGCCTGTGGGAAGCGCTGGTGGTATCGGTCCAAACGCAGATACTTCACCGTCACCAGCTTACCTGTCAAACCAAAAGATAAGCCTGTCACTGACAAATTACTACAGTGCTCTTCAATACATAGAGCTTACATCACACATCACAGCTTCCCCAGCTCCAGGAACGCTCATCCAAGATCCAACACCCCAACAGCTACGTAAGATGTACTGTACCTTCTACTGCTGTTTCAATATTCCCCAAATCCTCCTACATAAAGTAGTTATCTGCTCAGGGATGGAGATGGTGAGTGAGAAAAAGCACCTGAATGATTGCTTTACTGCACTAAATTTCACTGTTGCATCCCTGCTCTTAGTAACACTGAGAAAATGTTTTTTGTTTCCCCCCATCAGAAGCGATGTCAGAAAGTTGTTGATTATTCTTAGCAGGAGCTCAGACTGACTTCAAGACTTTGTTAAAAAATAACAAGGAGCTGTGTAGGTGTGGGTGTATTGCCACAGGTGAGAAGAAAACAATCCAGACAATCCAGTTTGATTGTTATGTCTTACTAGTCTTACTACTAGAACACTGCACACCCAGGTCTTACTACTAGAACACTGCACACCCAGTACGCTTCTAAGGAGGGTTTGTCAGATCCATCTTAATAGAGGAGCTGCTTCCTGTAGCCACTTTACATTGCGATTGGTCAGATGTGCGGTGCTGTAGATATACTGTAGGTAGAGCTTTAACTTTTCTCTGAAGCTTTACTTCATTCTTCACAGGACTACTTCTGTGCGGGTTTTAAAGTGATCGGGACTCAGCAATGAGACCCGGCCGCCCTTCAGCCTGTTCAAGGCCTGAGCTATGCCAAAAAAGCAATCGCAACGGTGGTTGTTATGTGTATGCCTCGCATCAGGTGTTATAACCAATAATTAAACTATTTAAGGCACTACGAGGCAGTTTTTTTAAATCACAAAAAATGCATTTTTCAATATTAAGTATTATTTACGTCAAGATTCAAAAGGGTTCAACCCCCATTCTGAAAGAGGTACATTCCATCCCCTCTGTGGTATGTTCAGTCTGGCCAGCGTAAAGCACAGTTCACAAGATCACGGAGAGTATTCACAGTTCATTAGTTAGTTCAATTAAGCATAAAACGGCTGTTAATGCCTTTATTTTCTGACCATTGTGTGCATCTATGGAACTGTAAGCATTTTAACTCTCATGGCAATAGGGGGTTGTGTACAGTCAACCCTTTTTAGCTAAATCTTGTGCTCTTTTACTTGAGCTACTGTTGGTCATGCTAATTAGACCCAGTAAAGAGCAATTGGGTGTCTGCAGTGGTAGCTTCAACATGTGTAGAGCTTGGGCTTAATGTAATTACATTTAATGCACCTTGCCCGGACCCACCGAAACTGTGGAGAACACTGTGTGAGTATTACGGCACAACCAGCACAGTCTCTCTTTTCACCCTTTTGTTACTGCTGATGCACTCTACTGCATGTGTTATTAAGAGTGTGACTTACCATCAAACCAGGAGCCATGAAGTGCCTTGAAGGCCCTCCCTGAGTGCTCTGCAGAAAGACACTTGACATAGACACAGCCCTGTGGAGAGAGCAGCGAGCACAGTGTGACATCACTGCGGTCAACAGCATGGATGTGTGCTTATATATATCCGATAGAGCATACCTCTCGCGAGTTCTTGTCAACGGCGATATGGACAATACCATCGTTGTCATTGCACTTCTCCAGGATGGCCTCATGGATGGCTAGATCCCAGTTCTCCCCAACCTCCCTGACAAAACAAATGCATAAAAGGTTACAAGCAGAAAGTCAACTCAGTGAAAAGCCTAAGTTTGGTCACCCCTGACAGCGCAATAACCCTCCGGTTGTCAAACGTTGAAAAAAAGGGTTGAAAAAGACGACCATAACCTTGATAAAAAGGTTTTTCATTTTAAATTTTGACTCAGAAAAACAAAACTTTTCAGGTCAGCGTGAAGACAACAGAAGGGATAAACAAGCAGCAGAGCCTGGTACTTACATGACTGGGTCAAACATGTTTCTGATCTTCAGACATGGAGTCAGGCTGTTGGGAGGTGAGTTCCTTCGGTCCAGTGGGAAAGCTGAAGAGGAGAGACAAAAACTCAATGGCCTTAATTTGTACATGTGTGGATTTTTTTTAGGAATTGCTCCTGTGGTATAAAATTATGTTGTATATATTTTAGAGGTGCACGATTCAGAAAATGTCACGGCTCCTGATTGGATTCAAAATTAATTTGATTCAAAAACGATTATGTACATTTAGTTACTTTTCCCATGTGTTAGCTATAATAAAGTGACTGAACTGAACAGCAGATATAGGATAGATTGTTTACCAGACATTCTCTGCCAGCGATGGTGTGCTGTTCCCTATCAGATGTCAATGTTGGTTTACCCATGATACCTTGCATTTTCCGGTTTCTGAAGGAGTCATTGCTACAATTTGAGAAAAATGCTCTCTGAAGCAACTAGAACATTTTTAGTGTGTTACCTTTTCCCTGCCAGACTTTGGAGGGCATCAAGGAGGTCTTGTCACAACTGAGAGAAGGCTGAATCCACCTCCAGACCAGAAAGTCCGCTCCACCAATCCTCTGAGTCTCTTTTCGAATCCTGGACTCGTTGGCTGAGAGGAACCTCTCAGCCCGCTCCCAAATCTTCTTCATTTTCTTCCTGCAAAATATCACAACTTCTTCTTTACCTGATTGAGCAATGGGTTCTGGCAACTTTACATGACAGGTTCCTGTTTCAATAAGCTCCCGAGTCACTTCTCCATATAGGTCTAAATGACATTCCTACCAAGTAACATTTCTGCAACACTTGCAACATGAATGCAGACATATTGCATACATTAGTGTAATAAACAGTGAAATACTGTAAGTGAGCCATTTTAAGACTGAAGGGGGAGATAGTGATGTCAGATAAGATTAATATTGTCTGTTTTTTTCCAACTTTCATTCATTTAACAGGTTTCTGTATGTAAATCCCGCAAAATGGCATGATGCTTTGTGTGCATTCTTTTTTTATCATAAACTAAAACTATTTAACTGTCCATAAATTAAACACGTTTTTACAGTGTAGTTATGTACAGAAGCTGGTTTGTTTAGAGTCAACATTGGGACGAGAGCAGAATGTAGTTTCAGTCAGTGGTGTAGGGGATGTTAAATGTATGTATGGCGGGGTGTTCATTTCAGGCCCTGATGTACTTGTCTTCACTTAAGAATAGATACCAGATACCAAATATCACGCTGTTAAAAGTGTTAGTACTGACCGGTCCTGAGGCTGAACCAGCGAGTCTCTGACGTGGGGGATTGGCAGGTAGGGCTGCAAGTCCTGGTTCTCTTGGCAAGCCTCACTGTGGCTCCTCAACACATCTGAACAACACCACCATTGATACCAGGATTACAGCACTTGTATACAGCAAAAACCAGCAGTCAATGACTTCAACTGACAAATCATCAGGACATACAGTATGATACATAGTATATAGACTTTTTACTATATTGAGTATGTAATTAAATATTATGTATTAAGCCCCTTTTTCAACCACAGGAACTAGGAACCTTCTGAGGAACTTATTGTGTTTGGACAGCAGGGACCAAGGTCTAAATTAAGAAAGTACAGGGACGTTTGGAGTGGGATTTGCAGGGATGACCGTCGCTGATTGGTCAAACACACACAGCGCGGGTGCTGTGCTCGCCAACTGCTTTATTAATAAAAAACAAGCAAGTGCTTTAATATCAATTTATGCCCATTTTCGGACAAGGGGAGAACATTTCTCTTTGTTTGGTGACACTAAAAGTAAAGTTGAAAGTCCGTTGACTTCCCGGCTCAGCAGTAAATTTTCAAGTGAGACGAAATCTAAGGTTTATTTATTTTTTCAAGTGTTTTTTTGATGAAACAAGCAGACACAGTAAACTGCAGGCTGAGTGTTTTTACCATCCAGCATCCCTCGTCCTGTCATGTTTTTTTTCAGACGTCAACGGACAAATTTGACTAATTTTCATTATACCACGATGGAAATGCAGATAACATGCTGAAGGAACTTTTCGTTCCTTAAAAAGTCGTTAGTAGGACTAAAATTCCTGGGAACCTTGGGTGGAAACGCAACAGAGTACTTAATGTTATTAATTCATGAGTCCTTTTTTCTTTTCTCACTTCCGACAAAGCGAACAGTTTCCTCAGGTTGCCACTGCTTTCAGTCTTTAAGATGAAACATGTTTGGGACCATCTTGGTACCGAACACACAGATGAAAGATGAAGATAGCAAACTACTGAGTTTCACATTCACTTGCTTGAGTCAGGCAGCTTTGCTTCAGTCAAGTGAATGTGAGTTGTTCATTACCGATGATCCTCTCCACCATGTCATACATCTGCCTGGTCTCCTCCTCCTCTCTCCTCCAGCGATACTTCATGTAGCAGGCCACGCTCCACACAAAGCCGACCACTGAACACAGAAACACAGGATTCACAGGTTCAAACACAGCTACTTACAAACTGCTTCTGCTGCTGTGTGGAGCAAATAACGTTAACCACTAACAAATATTGGAAGTTTTGCCACAGAATCTTACACAGTACAGATTTTACAGGTCCAAGGAAGATAAATCCTGCTAATTTCATTGACTCACCTACTATTTATTATAATTTTATCTATTATTCAACTGCTTACCTCTACACATGTATATGCCTGATACTCTATTTCCCTTGTGTTTTCAGTAAAGGTGATTCAATCTAATTTCAGCACAGGTCACATTTTTTTTAGTACAAGTTTTTTTTTATTTTTTAACTTATTTACAAAGGAAAACATGCTATATTGATTGACATTGTTGCTGTCCTCCCCTCGGTTGTGTTCTTTTAACGGTCTATAGGCGTCAGTTATATTCAGTCATCATTAGTGACACTGGCAGTACAACTGTAACTGGTCAATCACTGCACTTTGGGAACAAAGTAATTGATCTACACTCCACATGTTTCAGGCACGGTGTTGTTTATGTGGTGTGGCTTAACTCACCAACTGCAATTAGGAAGACTCTGCTGATGACGGTAAGGAAGGCTCGGCGGAAGCGGCACATGAAGGGCATCTTGGGATGCGTGGACTCCAGCTGAGAGATCTCAGACACATCAGTCACTGGATCATCAGCTACCTTAGCGGTCAGCCTACACACAGACCCACAGACACACACAGACAAACACTAAGTAGGGATGTCACATACAAGGCTTTTGGTCAGCATGAATATGTATACCATGTATTACCTTATCCCAACATCCTGGCCTGTCCGGATGATCCACTCCAGAGAAGTAAGAATGAGGCCTTTAAAGTCCTCATTTTGAGCCTGAACAAAAGACACATGCTACTGATGAGAGAACAGTTTACCAGATGGCTAGAACAACAAATCAGCATCCATGAGTTTGCACTCCGAAGGGTCCTGCTTTATTACTACTGCTTTTCAGTACTGTTCTATACTCTCTGGGTTTCCTTTTTAGCTCTGCTTTCACTGTCTCCAGTTTGTTTCATAGTAAATGTGCTAAACGCTGCCTTTCATGCGCACCTGGAAGCCAAACGCAAGGTACAGAAACCCACAAGCAGATGCAAACTGATGCTGATTCATTCGACACGGAGGTGAGATGCAGTCACATAAACTCCAGTTGAAGACATTAATGCCTAAACTTGCTGTTGTCTATCTTTCGTTGATGATGTAATTTGTATATACTTTAGTGTGAAATCTCTGCTCGTAAGAAAGATGGTCAGCATCACTACTGTATACTGCAGGGCCTGTTTCAGGTTTTGTTGAAAAAATCCTCTTGTCGCTTGACCTACTTACGTTTTTAGTCCCGCCCACAAAAGACTTGAGATGCGAGGCGAGGAGTCGCGGCAACAGGCGCTTAACAAAACGAGACATCCATGCATGGAGCTGTCATTTTAAAGCGGCGTCAATTAAATATGATGTGTGACACAGCTGCATCAGCTGTTCCATGTTAGTCATGTTTTATGAACTCTGGCTGAAGAGTGACAGAGAGGGTGACAGGCTCTGGCCAGAAATGGTTATGTTATCATTAGTTAGCTCGTTCTGGTTTTCTAACTGCCTCGCAGCTTAGCTGGGAGCTTCATGGAGACAGAGAAAGTTGATGTTAGCTATCCTACAGCTGTCAGTTAGCTTCATTCTCACATATTACCTTCTAACAGCTCTATTCTTAGTTACGGTATAATCTGCAAGAAACAGGTTGCTTATAAATCACTGAAATAGTAGTGGCACCATAATTTGGCTTACTTATCAATGCCGTTAGCATCATGGCTAACACTATTGTCATTTTTATTGTCTTTTATTTAGTTTATGACAAACTGTTTTGGCTGTGCTTTCTAACATGATGTAATTGTGCTAACCAAAGAACGTTAGCCTTCACAACAGAGCCACTCCACTTGTTACATAATGTTTCATTCCAGAGTTTTCTGTTGATTTTTGTTTGTCGCTGTGTGCTCATGGTGGAATATAATGTAAACAGAGAGCGGCGTGCCAGAAATGCAATGCTCCATGATGTAGGTCCCCTTCAAGGCCAGGGTGATGTTGGAAGTCCCTCTACTGGACAGAGCGTGTAACATGCTTATAGTGGCAATGAAAGTGCACAAGCCTGAGTAGTGTAGTACATATTTAACAGGCTGCATTTGAGCATTACATATTAGAATATTTAAAAAAAATATAACAAATTAAATTGTATGTAAAATTATATTATAGAGGAATTCTAGTGGATATAACTAGCCTTCAAGATGACACATTGAGGCTATTTCCAGCTTGCACACCGGAGGATCGCCGAGTCAAGGAGGTACAAATTTGTTAATTGGATAATGCTGAGTTATGTTAATTTGTGGACGTACCAGTAAATATGCTGAGGCCTCATTAATGGACAGACTTCTGTTTGGATGCTGTTGGTCTCCACAGTCATGCTGGCCTGAAATCAGAATATCAAACCATCACTGAAGAAAAACCTCTTCTTGTTCCAACACAATGTGTGGAACAGCCTGTTCATCTACTGATCAGTACTCATGTTATATGACAGGCATAATAGGTCTGGGTGGTATGACCTAAAGTTTGTATCACAGGAGATTTTAAATATACTATATTTATACAAGTATTGGATAATTTCAATAGGATGTGATTTAAATAAAGTACTCTGGTTTAGGAATTTACTAAGATATCATCACTTTTGTCAACTACTCAATTTCTGTTACATATATAACATTAAAAGCCGCTTTCACCGGCTCTGTTTGTCTAAGAACCTCTATCACACATTTGACAATGTATCAAATTTCCTTAATCTGTGTGTACAGTATAGAAAGTGTAAATGTATGTATGTCTTTTAATGTCAGAGTCCCTGTTACTGTAATTCAACCTATATTTGCTACATTTCAGCAACTCTCTCAAAATTCTAAGCGTAAACTGTGCCGCTCATACTCGCTACACAGCCTAATAATGTCTTGTTCCTTCACACAGCTCTACAGTCAGTCAGTGGCCACAGAGTGTGGTGCAGAGTTAATAGCTACCCGCCACGTGAGCCAGGTGGTCATGTAGATTGAGCAGCAGCTTCAGGATCAGGTCCTTCTCCGCCTTTTTCTGCAGACATACATGCTTAGTGGACACTCTACCAACAGAACTGCTTATATTTATTCATTAGTTCATTTGTAGACCTTTCTGATGGCACTTTTATAGTTTCAAATATGTTCAAACCAGGGTTATCATAGTTAACCAAAACAAGCAGTGAAATTTTTTGTAGTAAGCTGAAGCTAAGTAAAAACTAAAACCTTCAATAAAAACTAAACTGAAACTATATTGCCATTTAAAAAAACAAACATAAATAAAAATGAACGCAAATCATTTCAGTATTGGCTGATTAGTACAAGCATTTTGTGGGAAAAGGGGGTGACTATCCCAAAAATTGCAACAGAAATTTGGCAAAATGTGTATTACTCATAGAAGTATCCTCTATAACATAGAAAAAGAGATCCAAGTACTGGCACGTATTGAAAATTATTGTAATCGGTGATGGGACAATTTCCCATTACAGTCTTGGTTAAGTGGAGCTGCTACAGGTGAACAGGGTAAATATTTGAACTAAAAGACATAACCATGAAATTTCCCCAGTTTATTATTTACATTAAGACAATATTTTTTTGTATTACAAGTTTTCTGAACTTTTTAGTTTGATTGTGCAAATTATGCATTGTCTCAAATATGTGCTAATTTGGATAAATACAGTTTTTTTGTTTTTTTTTTACTTTTACCCATGCATTGGTGTCTAAGTGACAAACAAATTTGAACTTTTGAATTTTCTGGTCCAATGAGAACTCTAACCAGCACCCACGAGCAAGGGCTGCAATGTAAAATGCACACTGTCCCTTTGCGTCCACTAAAAGTTCATATGTCGCAGAGTCCTAAAAAGTAGAGGCCAGCTGTAGTGTAGGAGAGTAGTGCTGCAACACCAGCTGGCTCAGGTGGACAAAACATAGAGGAGTAAAGACAGGATCAGATTTTGATCTGCTTTATTTTAGAAACATGCTCGATCTGCTTGGGACATCTCTACAATCTAGGCCCCAAGATTAAGTGAACTTTGGAACCTAGTGTGTCTTATTAATAGCATGCAGTATCAGTTTAGGTGAACTGGTTTTTCTACTTATGTCAAAAGCATGAAAGGTAGCACTGAGTGCTGCGTCTGAGAAAGTTCAGCCCCGGCAGGCCAACTCATTAACAAGGCAGCACTTCAACTGTGTTCACTGCTCACATCCATTACATCCAATCTAATTTCAGAACAAATGTTCAAACATCACACTTACTCTGCTCAATATATTCAACAAAAACTTTGCAACACAACTTTGTTATCAGTACACAGAACTGAAAGAGTAGGTGAGAAAATATCTACTTACATAAGAAGAGTCAAAATCGTTGCCAAAAGGGTGGTTCTTAACTGCAACAAAAGGAGAGCGAGATACATTCAAGGAGACAGAAACATCAGCATGCTCTCTAGAGCCACACTTTAAATAAAACCACACAAGCTGGATTAGTAGAAGGAAAAATGTGGTTGTTGACAATAGGACAGCATGTTTGGAGACAGGGGAACATGAGTGTAGTTCAGACATTACTTAACACTTGAGTCAGTCAGTGTCTGTATGTGAAACTCAAGTCTTGAAAACTTACACATCGGCTAGGCACTTGGAAGACTGCCATCTCACTACAATGACCATAGTCACAAAATGAATTTATGACTGAATTATACTGTGTATGGAGTAAGGAGACACCAACATTTTAACTTAAAGCATGATGCTAAGAGGGGAATTACTCCACATTTTCCCTCCAACCCCTATTTATCTACGTGCATGATATTTGTACATAGTATTCAAGAAAACTTGACATCTGCCTGTTGATTTATCGTGAAGGTTGATCCAAAGGATTAATCAATAAAAGGCGCCTTGTGGAGTTTTCTTGTAAACAATCTGTGTACATTCAGTGTTTCTCCCCAAAGCCCAGTGTGTATCATTTGGAATTTTTTTGGAATACTTTTCTATGAATTTGAAACACTAAAACCTCCACACAAAAAAAACTTTAAACCTGCAAAGTTTACATCCATGTTTACTGTCCAATGGTGTTCTTTTTTTGCTTTTGCTAGCACAATGCTAAATTTTTGGTGCGTTACAGCCACCTGTGGATCAGTGGAAGAGTGTGAAACCATCGGCAGTAATGCATATCACATGCATCGTTGAGCGTGTGCATGAAATTATTCTGAATCATGAAAGATCCAGTTGTCGATATTTTTTTCCACCGTAACATTTGTTTTTAATTAAGTGAGAATCATAATCATTGATTAACATGGTTCTTGCTTTTTTTCATTGTTATTAGTTTGCATTATGGGTGTTGGGTAATCTTCTGAGCCAAGTGTTGATAAAGTTTTCACACCAAGCAGAGTCTCTGGAAGTCTCTTGCAATTCAAGAGTCCTTGTTTACTTAATTGTGGATTTGGGCAACCCTTGGCACTCACATACTTCCTGGGAACGCACCCTTTAAGTCTGCAAGTGCAGAGAAGTCTGGACATTAGTATTCGCCCATACATCAAGGAGGACAGGTGAAAGTTTGGGCCATCAACAAGCAACTGCCTGGAGACTTCTAAAATGTAATTTACTTTATCACAAACACATCAGAAAGAACCCTACCAAGAGTGTGTTTAGGGCCAGGATTGGACCAAAATTTCTCAAAGAGGGTGAAGGGCTTGACAGTAAAGCGTTTCACTCGCATTTGCAACTAAAGAAAACTAGGAGCATGTGTGTGGATAACGTTATGGTATTTTTTTTTACACTTTCCATTTATGAAGATGTGGTGGCCAGTAGCTCCCATAAACTTGCTACATTTAACTTTTAATATTGTTGTCTTTTTGACTGAAGCACATACAGGCATAACTTAGAGGTAGTGTAAGCGCACGGTGGCAGCTTTAAGCTCACCATTTTCACTGCTTTATTAGCACTGCCCTGATTCCCTGTTTACCCGCACAAGCTGCAGAGGCGATGTTGCATCGCTCTGTCTCTCTGATGCGCCCTGTTCACATAACCACGGCAGTAAAGTGTAATTTATACTATGATGGTTAAATTTAATAATTAATCCGCGTTTCACATGCGTGATTCAACATCAGATTCAATTTATTGATCAATAGAAAATGTATTAAAAAATAAACCATTACATTTCATAAGGTTTTGTATTCTTAACATGATTGTATTATTGTACAAATTTGCTCCATGTTTCACTGTATACAGTTAGCTGTTGTGTTATGCAAGTTTCTCTATAGCTGACTGAATAGAATTCTCCAGGGGTCTGCCTGGATTCAGTGGGACTCGAAACACCTCAATAATTTGTGCTGCTGTCTGCGTCACTAAGAAAAGGAATGGATTAATACATACGATAATAGAAAGATTAAAAAAGCAAATTCTCTTTCCCATGCCAAATACTTGCGTACATAAAGTCTCTATCCTGTATAAGTTTAATGGGAAAATGTTAACATCAATGATGCTCAAACTTTGTCAAAGTTGATGGACAATGTTAGCCTGGAAATTTTTGACCCAAATCCGAAAGATTAAGGGTCTGGCTATGAGTAATGAGAATGGCCCAACTTGAGGGGCGGCACCAAGCATGCATTTGAAAAATCACTGCACGCAATTGGAGAACACCACAACCAATGTTTACTGACAGATTCCGGACTTCGACATCGCAGCGCTGTCATCTGTTTAGCTTGCCCACCTACTGTATATCAGATACACCGGTGTGATTGGTGCAGCTCGGCTCCAAGGGCATGGATAATGAGCATCATTACTCATTGCCAGAGTGACCCACGGAGCAAATTCTCATTGTGCTCTCGCAAGAGCTCTAGATTTCCAGGGTAGGACTATGTTTCCCTGATGTGGAATTTTTAATGTTAAGATGACAGCTATATTATCTGCCCAAACAATTCACCAGTGTTTTTCTTGCTGCTGTTTACATTCCTTCTCATGCACATTTAGAACATGCACAACAGGAATGCACTATTTCTTTTGTTTTGAGCAGCATTACGAGACTACAACTGCATTTTGTTGTGCCACCCTGTGAAGGGAAATTACAATAAATAAACCTTGAACCATATACGGTTTAAAGCCGTTCAAAGTACTGTATAAATTAAGGGTGCTCCGATTGATCGGTCACTGATCGTTATTGGTCGATAAAGGCTTTAAATAGTTTGATAGGTGGTCTCCATAAAGGCCGATCAGATCGGCAGTTCCTTTAGCACTACTCGTGAGAAAAATTGTTTCTACTACTGAAAAATGTCTGTAGTGATTAGCAGGACAAGCCTAAAATATTTTCCACCCCATGCCTTTTTATCTTGACATCCAAGATATGTGATTGTTTTCTTTGCTCTGCACTTTACATTTAAGTACACTTTAAGTTGGTGTAAATACACAATGAGTAGTTTTGTAATTTATTTCGAAATATGGCTTATTTGTTAAGCTCTAAGCTGTTTAAGGTG
>NC_045755.1:448049-458226 GCF_008692095.1 Etheostoma spectabile
AGAGGAAGTAGAATGTTGAACGTTTCCTGTCAAACGTAAACAGTTGACAATTCACAATACATTATCTTCTGTTAATTTTAATACATATTGTACATTGTTGTCAAGACTATTAAATTAATATATGATAAATATACAACATGATAAAATGAAGGCTTCAAATAGACCCGGTGATTGGAGATTAGTGTCAACCAATACTGCAATTCAGAAATCGGTGATTGGCCCCAAATATTCTGATCGGAGCACCTTTAGTGCAAATAATTACAAAATATTAAATAAATATAGTTTGAAGCAGAAATAATTAAAAACCTGGTATATTTTCTATTCAAATTAATGAAATCACTTTGCTTGTTAATGTCTCCTTGTATTCCTTTTATCAAAGAAAATCATTGTTTGATACATTTTCATTGCGCCCCTAAAGTTCTTCAAAAATTTTCCACTTAGGCCTTGGGGAAAAAAGTTACTGTTGACCTCTGGGTAGATTATGTTCCTGTCAAATAGCTGGCTCTGGCTATTAAAAAGCAAATGTAGTGAATTCACCTGAAAGAAGGATAGGTTGAAAATAGGATGGTGCACACTGATCTGGGCTCAGGGTTTGCGTTTGTTGACAAGATATTGTCACTGGTTACAAGCCAGGGGAGTAAGGAGTAAACAGTGATCACGTCGTTTAATCTGTCCCAAGTATATAACTGGGTAGCTGGGCTAGCTAGCCAGCTGCCTGGTATATCAGGCTGATGTCTTGTGCCAGGAAACACTGCAGTTTTTTATATAAAGATATTAGGCTCGGAAGTAGTCCTTAAGATATTTTTGCTCAACTGTTTTCTTTTAGCATTTGCGCTATGTAGATACTTGAAGGTATCTACACAATTTAATTTGTAATTTAATTCATACTGTTTATTGATCCCCAGTGGGGAAATTACAATTTACACACTTTTTTATTAGTAATCACTACACACAGGCCTATTCATGCACAAATGAAGAGATGTCAGAGTGACTGGGCTGTCAGCTGGACCAGCACCCTGAGCGGTGGGGGGGTACGGTGCCTTGCTCAAGAGCACCTGGCAGTGCCCAGGAGGTGAAGTGGCATCTCTCGAGCTACCAAGCCACACTCCGAACAGGGACTTCAACTGACGACCCTCCGGTTCCCAACCCCCTAAGGATTGAGCAACTGCCACCCAATAAGAGTGACATGACATTGTCATGAATATGAACATGACACATGAACCCTAACTTGTCATGACAAAACTGAATGACACTTTTGTTTAGTTTTTTTTGCCATAATGGGCAGCTGTAGTCGAGGCTCCACAGCATGCGTATTCGGCTGCTCAGATTACATGGATTACATCACTTTTGCAATTATTGTCAAACAGTCACAACATTTTTGCACTACGGAAAAGCTCAAATTGCACGTGTTAGATACTTACTGACTCCATCCACCTCCGAAGATCCAGTGCCCCTCATCCTGAGGTACATGAGGCCCAGCAGCAGAAAGAAGAGGCAGGCTGCCGTGAGCAGGAACATGGACAGGTAGTGAGCGCTAAAGCTACCAGAGGAGGCAACCTCCTCCCTTTTAAACTGCTGGAGCAGCTCATCCTCCGGAACGGACAGCTTCTGCTTCAGCACTGCCTGGCTATATGAGTGGTTGGGAGCGGTG
Organism: Etheostoma spectabile; assembly: GCF_008692095.1. NCBI lineage: Eukaryota > Metazoa > Chordata > Actinopteri > Perciformes > Percidae > Etheostoma > Etheostoma spectabile. Next base: position 449,701 of record NC_045755.1, read on the forward strand.
TTATTGGAGTGGTTGCCCCTGTAGGTCTGGGACAGGCTGCTATAGTTGGAGAAGCGCGGTCTCAACCCAATGGCGAACCTACTAGTGCTGCTGCTTCTAGAGTCGCCGTCCTCGCCGTCGACGTGGTTATTTTTCCCGGCCTCTGCTCCATGGTTCTCGGTGAGGGACACGTAGATGGACTTCCTGGGAAAGTTGTGGCTCCGAAAGATTCCCGATGGGTCCGATTCCCTTCTCTCGTCTTTATCCCCCTCCTGCCTCCGGCCCCCCACCATATTTAGACTCTCTGGCGGGTTGACCTGTCTGGCTGCCCCTCCCGTCTGAGACCCTCGGCCCACTACGTGGGAAGGAAACTCCGCTTTAGGGTGGCTCCGTCTAGGCTCCAACCTATCCCGCCGTTTGTCTCCGACACCAAGGCCCCCAACCTCCTCCTCATCCGAGTCTGAGTAATCCCCAGCTAGCTTGCTAGTGTTTAAGTGAGACGCCCCACAACCATTCAGAGAGCGAGAGTTCTTCTCCATTCCCCCATCATAATCGTCGTCGTCTCCAGATTCGTCGCAATCCCTTCCTTCAGCCTCAAGGCTGGATCTGGCACGAATTCCCCAGCCCAACGAGACACTTCTCTGTCCACCCGGACCCGGGGAAGAATTGTTGCTATTTACCGTACTCGTAGCGCCATACTGACTCTTGGTAGCTACAGTCGGCGTTGTAACGGGCCTTATCTTCAGCTGTTGTGGGAAACCAGAGCTTCGGTCTGCCCTACTGCTGTGATTGAGGCCTTTTCTTTTCAGTGGAGTTTCAGCGTCAGACTCGTCGGAGCTGAAGCCGAGGACGGAGGACTTCCTGCCCGGTCTCCTGCTGGAGCTCAGGTGCGTGACGTCATGGCTGGCTGGCCTGGATCCCGCCGTGTTGCCTCCGCCAGTGGTGCTGTTGATGGCCCCGCTGCTACGCGTTTTACCCGATCTAGAGCCCCGCTGCTGTTGCTCTTCCCGAAGCTTCTTCAATTTTTTCAAATATACCGGGCGAGTATTTTCGGTAACCGGGCCTGGAGTGAATCCAAAGCGCTTTAATTCTGAGAAAAGCTCCTCATCCGTTAACTGCGTTGACGCCATCTTGAACAAAACTCTCTGAGAAGGTTGTGTAACGGAAATGACGTAGGGGTGAAGTGGTAGACAAACTGGGCTGCGTTCAAAGTCAAAAGCTGTTTATAAGTTATTTGTTAGCTGTCTTGTAATTCTTTTTTCTGTCAAAGGCTAATACATGATATTCCTAGAGTGATTCTACAGCGTGAGCAGCTGTAGCAAAAATCTTTTTTTTTGTGTGTGCAAATATCAGAATTGGCCTTTTTTTTAAATGGAATATAGCCTACCAAAAAGCTATAACTGCAATAATAAACCTATAAGGATTTTTTTCAACAGTACTCCACGTGGAAAATGTGTGGAACTTAGTGACATTCAGTGGCAAAACATGGCTACTTCCATACAAAGTATTATTCCCAACAAATTAAGAGAAATACACCAGACATGTGTGCATATAATCCTATACCTTATTAATCTGTTAAGATTTTTTCGTGTAAAGATTAAGAAACACATTTTTTTTCAATAATTTGTTTATAAGTAGCAATGTTCTTGAGAAAACAATGATTATTTTGCCAATCAAACAAACTATACAAATAAATCTTAAGGTTTCTCTGCACCTTAGTTTTCTACAATTTGTTTCATATGTTTTATCAATCTGCTTATATTACTAGTATATGTATTATAAATTGTATTTATCCTATCCTTTTTCACATTTGATCTAATTTGTATTTCATCATAGTATTTCTCTATTGACGTTTTGTGTCTTGACTCAACTCAATGTGTAACTAACTAATGTACATTTTAGATATTCACTTTACCAATGTATCTTTTTTTTCTATAAACTAACGATGAAATGGATGTCTGGGAATTTTTGTTTGTCATGTCACCCATGTGCTGTGAAATGACTTGGTGAAACATGCACCACAGATTGGTCAAGGGCAGCATGTTTATCAATCAATCAATAAATCAATCATGTCTGTTAGAGGATCCAAAACAAGGGACAGATACACAAATTATAATTCAATTTAATTAACATTGTGAGATAAGGTGTATGTGCTTCATTCATGTGGTGTTGGTAAGTTAAGTTCCAGACTGAGAATATTCACATTCCATTAACATTGTGAAAAATGGGCATGCCTTGGTGGAGGTCTGCACTCTCTAAGTGCCTTTCTGTTTGCAAATGTTTAATGGCTTTATCCTCATCCAGATACTTTCTCTTAGCTTCACGCGCTGTGGAGGAAGGTCTGGCAATGCGAGACTACAGTGCCGCTAATTGTCTAATTGGGTATGTCAGCTGAGTTTTGTTAAGAAATGCTTTCCCCTTTTATTAATATTAAAAGGCATATTTTTAAGCAATTTAAAAAGGCAATGTTTGTACTCACAATTATTGTACCTAGTATCTCCCTCATATGCAGATGCAAGGGCTGGGTATCCTTAAAGTATTTCCGGTACCAGTACCATTACCGATACAGTGACTTTGATACTGGTTCCTGAAAAATACTTTTTTTTCAATAACAATTTTATAAAAACCCATTTAACAAAAAAAAATTACAGCACAAATCCTTTATTTATTTTGCAGCTTCTACTACGAACCAGTCTCTGTGCGTTATTGGACCTTGGTAGAAACACGCTTATTGGCTAACTGACTATGCTGTGCACCCTGGGTATTGAATCATGATCCGGATTTTGCTCTGTGCCTAAAAAGTATTGAATTTGGTACCCAGCCCTATGTGAGTGAAAGTTCTCACCCCTATTAATATTTTGAAGCCAGTAAGTATGCCCTCCACATTCTTTCGGAAAAAAATATAAAATTAATTTAAAAGGTTCGGGGGAAAAAAAGCGAGACAAAAGTTATAATTGTAATGCTAAATGAATTTTCCTGCTGCTCTGCGGCAGTATGAAAACCTTTGCACATATAGCTAAAAGATGTTCCAGAAGAGAAATCCATATGTCCAGTACCTCTCGGATAGTTTTCCCCCCATACTTTTTCCATTTGGAACATATGGCAATCTTTATTTTCACATGACTGTGGCAACGCCATAAGAATGTTGAACAGAGTTTACAGTAGTTAAAAGGCAAAAGGGGACCAGCAATATAAACCACAATCAACTAAACAAACAAAATGACAGAAAGACAGAAATGTGCCGTTTGTCCAGTTCAAAACCAAGAGTAAATTACAGCTAATTTAAGACATGCACAACTGAAGTTTGAAAATGAAAAACATTACATGTGGTATTTGTGTTAAATCATTCATTAAGAACAGTTGAAGCAAGGCCTTCATAACATTTACCCATAACCCTAGGCTTGAGATTACTCAGGAATTACGTAGCATTTCTCTAAAACCTTTACATTGCACTCTTCACCAACAAGCACCTCAGTACTAAACTGTACATTTAAAGAATTACAATATGTACAATAACATATTAATATTATTACACTGAATATACAACGGGTCATCTTCCTGATACAGAACATGAGAGGGGTGCAGTGAAACTGATGGAATATAAACCACTCATTTTTGACAACATTGAAAACATTCAACAATAAATTCAGTTTCAGAATAAATCAGTGGAATGATAAATATGAAACCCTACTGAGAAATACTGTTGAAAAAAAAAAATTCTTCCTAAATTTGTTAGAGCACCCACTAGTGCCTCGTATGACAAAATGTCCCACAACTCACTGCACAAAACATGTCTAGGGCAGGGCATGTACTTCCATTGAAAATATAAAGTACTTACTAGTCTAAATATTTTAAAGGATAAGACATGTGACATACTATATTCATTTTATTTGTCAACCAAACCCATGAAAAAAAACATCATGACGTGATATATCTGATTTTTCTGTGCCCTAGAGCTCCGTTGCACTTTAGTTTGACTTAATCCTGCATACACTGTAGCACAAAATGTGGGTTAATCTGCCACTGAAAATATTCCCCAACAAATGCATGATTTCCTCCCGTTTCAGTTACATTGCTCAATTGATATTCAACCAAAATAAAAATATTGTTGACAGTGTAACACTTGGTGGAAACCTAGCATATGGCTGTCCGTGTATGCTCAATGTGCTTTAATGTGGCCAAATTCTTAGTGATAGTTAGTGGAAGTGTCTATAATGTAAATTCCTGGATTTTTAATATCAATCTGCATTTTTCTAAAGTGTTCCAAGTTTTAAAAAGTGGATTCAAGTAGCAAATCATAACATGGTTAAGAGTCAAATAATGAGGACTGCTTTATTTAAATAAATTCAACAATACATTAATTCGGTTTTAAACAGCTGTTCTGTATTTCTCATCAAAAGTATTATTGTGCTATTTCAGTCACTGTGGGCAATTACTTTGGTGATATGTGTAATTATTGTACAACATGATAAAGTTGATTTTAAAACTAGCAATTATGGTATTGATGCCAGCAACTCCAAAATAAAGCTTGGTCTCTCAGGAAGGTTAGTAGCACTACCCTGAAGGCCACAATTTACACGGCAGATCCATTTTTAATTACAGTTAAGGTAGAAGTGTGGCTACAACATGTTGTGAACAAGATTGTTTGTGTTCGAAACTAAACTTTAAAAAACAACAAATCCCAGATGAAAAAAAGTTCCCTCTGAGGAAAACTCTCTACAGCTGTTTGTTCTAAACAATAATATGTGCTGTAAGCTGTTACAGCAGCTGGATCTGATGATTGATTACGGAGATAAAGACGTTATCAGTGGAAACACTGTCACGCCTATTCATTTTGAAAGACCAATGACCAATGGAGAAACTCCAACACTCAACCGACCAATGATGTTCCCTCACGCAGTAAGTAGCTTTTCTGCGGTCCAGCGGCTCACTGAGTGAACTGGAAAGTGTCAAAAACACAAGGTGAGTTGGAAATAGGTCACTTGGGCAATGCTAGTGGGTGCTATATCAAATCAAGTAGTGTACCTTTAAGTCACTCAGATGGCTGTGACTTCTGATGAGTGCATTTTGGTTACAAACACTGATATATAACTACTTAATTTTACTTTACAAAAGCTCTATTAGCTACAAAAAAGTAGATAATGGGTGAGATAAGCAGAAATATGTAGTGCAGAGACGCCTGTAAAGATCACTGGGGTTCACCAGGCACAGACAGGTTAGGTTTCCGCTCTATAATCTAGGGCTGTACCGATTAGTTTGATGCTTCATTCACAAGTTTAACATTCAAATTCTAAATCAGCATTCAAATGCTGCACAGCTTTTATTTTAGGCATGTCTATTCATTCTGTTTAAACCAGATAAAGGTTAGACTACACTAATATTATTAGAATTAGCCTATTCTATTTAGAATTAGATTTCAGTAGTGGCTGCATAGGATTATTTCTGACTCGTGTTATCCAAACATTTCCACTCCAGAGCGTTGTAAAGTCCAAAAATCTAAAATGTATTGAAAAAGATAAATGTGAAAATTAATAACATGTAGTTATCTGACAAAATATTCTGCTTCAATCCATATTTGTTGGTTTTCAGCCTTTCAAAAACAACATTTTTACTGGGGCCACAAAACGGTTTGCTCTCCTGCTTGCCACACAGCCAACATCTGTATTAATGGGGGGCCTTGCAGCAATCAAACAGCATCTTAAATAAGATTTAATCATAAAATCTAACTCTATTTTAGTAAATTACTTAAGTCCTTACAAAAAAAGACATTATTGATTTGATAAAAAAAAGAACAATTTATTTAATCCGGGAATCACTTTTTTCAAATTGAGGATTTTTTTTAAGGTGCGATGACGTCCTAAAATATGGCGACAAACATTCAAAACTTCAATTGAAAACCTCAATAGAAGCTTGGAAGGTTAAAAAAAAGAAGAAAAAAAAAAGACATTCGGTACAACCTATCTAAAATTAAAGTTTTGGTAAACTTCAGGACAGACACTCACATGGATACTGGGTAATCACAGCACAGGCATATCTGTGTGTTTCCACTGAGCGGAGTTTAAAGTGGCCCTACAGCTTTCAGTGCTTCTTCATAGAATCCAGGACACGCAGGATGTGTAGGAAGAGGTTGACAATGTCCAGGTAGAGGTTGATGGAGGCCAGGATGTGCTCCTCAGGAGAGAGCTGCTTCATCAGCAGGTGGGTGTCGTAGATGATGAAGCCACAGAAGACCAGAGCCCCGGCTCCAGCCATGACCAGCTCTGTGCTGTCACTGTTGAAGAAGAGCTGCAGAGAGAACAGAGTCAGCATGAAGGAGGGCTGAGATTAAAGGCTTTTCTTTATAGTGTTTGATGTAAGGTGGCTGCCAAGCAGAGGTACAGAGGCTATTTAACAGTTAGAATATCAGTGTTATTCACTTAATGGCCACAAGTATGTGGACAACCCTGTTCCACAGCGTCCACTCTTAGGCTGGGCAATTATTTGAGAAGTTAAGACAAAATCAAAAAGGAACTTGTTTTGGTGGAACATGTGTACGTTCAAAAGTAGTTTTAGTTCAACAGAAAACTCAGATTGGACAAATAGTCTAGCTAGCTGTCTCAATTTACTATGCAGAGATCTGAGGAGCAGTTAACCATAGTCCTCAGAAATCCACCAGAATTTAAAATTCCAACACAAAGGAAAGGAAAGGAATCGGAAATTGGTGAAAAGACATGCATCTAGCGGAATTTCCCGCGTCACCGGAGCAACCCCGTAAGTGGACTTCAATACAGTCATACAGTCAATTAAAAGGTTTTTTTTTTTTAACCTGTACCTTATTTCCATGTTTTTGTGTCTAGGTGACTAATGGGAACAACAATCTTTGGTCCAGTATTAGGCAAGACAGCTGGAGCCGGCAGTGGCAAAACAGGCTGCAATGTAACATTAATGGACAATTGTGCATTCAATTCATGTCCACTAAAAGTGCAGTTTTGCCACTGACATGCTCAGATAGTTATTCTGTGTCTTACAAGATTATAGAAAGGATCCCACCTAGGCCAACCAATCTGTTAAAAGATGAAACCCCACAATTGCTAATCACCAAACCTACCAGAATCCATTTAAAAAAAGCAATTTAGTAATTTTATCATTGCAAAACACACTTCATTCAAAGTTGAAAAACAAAATAAACCCTGGCTTTTGTTAGGGTGAGCAGTGTGCCATTTATTACTCACATTAGTAGTCCCTTCGTTTTATTTTGGCCGGCTGGTAGTGTGAGGGGCTTAGCAATTAACCCAGTGGCTCAGGTGTGATAAGGCTGCTGGGTAGCAGGGTCCTCAGGAAAGATTTTGGTGCTGAACAATTGTGAAACTGACTTGACATCGGAGAAACATTTCACTTTAAGAGAAACATTTGATAGTGACTGAACGCCTACTACCTCCAGATTTATTTCTTTTGGACCAACCAACAATAAAAAAACTGTCAACGGATGCTGTCTGGGCTGGTGCTCATAGCTAGCCCTCAGTTGGAGCTAGCCAGTGTTGCTGTCTGAATGTAAGCCAAACACAACCCAATGCCAGCCAGTCCTCTCTTTAAAAGTACACCTAATGTCAGGAAATAAACTGTCCTAGACATGTTAAGAGCCGATTTGTGTCATTCCCGTAACACTTTCTACATGCAAGTATTGCTTATGGAAATTTTAGAGTCGTTTCTGGTTAATTAAAAAGGGACCAATACTGGAAAAGCTTCAAAGATTTTTGTTCACATTAGTCATTTAGACACCAATGCATGGTACAAACTATAGGAAGGACGCAGCCCCACCCGCCCCCATCACCCTGGGTGACTCCATGGTCAACATTATGGAGTCTTTTCGCTTCCTGGGCTCAATCATCTTCTAGGACCTCAAGTGAAAGCTGAACATCAGCTCCCTTGTCAAAAAACAGGACGTACTTCCTGCAAAAGTTGAAGAAGTTCAACCTGTCAAAGAAAATGATGGTGCACTTCTACACTGCCATCATCCTCACCTGCTCCATCACCATCTGTCACACTGCTGCCTCTGCTAAAAACAAGGGCCGACTGAAGCATATCATCCACTCTGCTGAGAAGGTGATTGGCTGGATCTACCATCTCTCCAGGACATGTACGCCTCCAGGAGGCTGAGGTGGGCAGTAAAGATTGTAGCCAATCCTTATCATCCCAGACACATACTGTTTGAACCCCTCCCCTGGGCCCCGGACCCCCACCGACACTGACTCTTAACTCTTGACTTTTAGTTTCCTGACTGACAATATGACTTTCTATAACAACCCATACCAACACCAAGGGCTGCACAATTAATCAAATTATAATCACAATTTTGACTTCCCACAATCAAATTTGCGTGATCAAGCTATCAAGCTATATAGCGCATCTACCGCTCCGTAAACCCCCGTCTGCTCATGTGCCAGTCCGAGTTGTTCCCTGCATCGAGCAGCTTAGTTTCTAGATGTAGACAGTCACAGAGGACAGAGTAACGGGAAGAAAATTCAACAGATATCAGTCGTTTATACGTCGGTCTCAAGGTTTACCAGT
>NC_045755.1:458236-458548 GCF_008692095.1 Etheostoma spectabile
AAAGGCAACATTTTGTCCCGTCTGTGTTGTTTTTCAGACAACAGCAGAGACCAGTGCTAGTCGGTGGCGGTGCTAGTTAGCGTCTGTTAGCTCACAGACTCTAGGGCGCACCGGTGCACCTAATGTCCTCGCATCCGCTGCAATGTTGTTTATATGGATGTGGTTTAATTTTGCGTTACATGACCCATTTCTTCTGTAAAACCGTGCCTGTGTTGGATACTCTACTCTCTCTCTTCTTACTCTTCGCGCAGCCCTGCCACACAGCAGGTCCACACTTCTGACATTTGTCCACAGTTTTAATTTTTTATTAAC
>NC_045755.1:458558-458640 GCF_008692095.1 Etheostoma spectabile
ATTGTTAAATATGAGGGGCAAACCTGTATTTGTACCAGTGTTTCCGCTGGGAATTCTGCTATCGCGGCCGCCAGGGCAAAGA
>NC_045755.1:458650-471491 GCF_008692095.1 Etheostoma spectabile
AGTTATTGAATGCAACTAACTTCAGTTCGTAGAGTAATAGCATGAGATGGAGCATGCTGTGATGTGACCCATGGCCAGAATATCATAGTTCATAAAAATGCAGCGCAGTGACGATACAGACATTTCATACACACGACGTGTGTATCCGCCGTTCAACCTGTGATGGACCCATTCATGAGTCAGCCGTCTCTCTGAATAGCACTCACTCTCTCTCCCTAGCTCTTTTAATCAGTTATTGTTGAAAACAAGTGAAGAAGCTTTCTCAGAGATACTTTAAAAAAAAAAAAAAAAAATATATATATATATATATATATATATATATATTATATATATATATATATATACAATAAAATTTGTTTTGATTAAAATCAACAAATAATCGTGATCACAATATTGATCAAAATAAACGTGATTATCATTTTGGCCATAATCGTGCAGCCCTACCCACACCCGTGTGTGGTGTGTCTGTTTCTGTGTGTAAACTCATTTCTTTCTCTACGCATTCGTAAACAGGGATCATACAATTTAGGATCACGGCAAACGTGAAACATGTTTCAGCTTGAACTTTTGAGCTATGCCTAACTTTGCAGTCAAATCGGTTTGCCTTTGTTTACAACTTCCCACTGACTCTGTAAGCATTCATGCTTTCTTTATATGTATACATGCTTTCTTTCCATTATGCTGTATATACTTTACTGTAAAACGCAACTGACAGATAGCATTCATCATACTTATCATCTGACTGTTGGATCACCTGAGTGATCTGGTAAAGGAACATGGGTGTTGTAGGCAAAAAAAAAAAAAAAAGGTAATTGCTACTTTGGCCAAATACATACACTCTTGGTACATGCTAGATAAACAAGATGGAGGTTTAAATGTCCTTTTGATAACTGAGAATTGTAAAATCCTTTCTCTATATTCTATTTTAAACTATGTAGTGTTTTGGTGTTTGATAAGCCTTCAGACTCGTGGAAATGTTACTTACACCTCTAGCACCTGTAGTAGCGTTATCTGTCTGAATGCAGGCCTCTTCTTTGTCTCACTTTTTATTTATATCATATGAAGGACACATTAATGTCACTTACCCTCATGAAGCTTGCAATGAGGAGGATCCACAGGCAGGCAAACAGCCTGTGAAGACAGAACAGATCAGGTACAGTAAGTCTGGTGGGGGCTCCCTCTAGAGGAAGAATACAGCTTTGATAAAACCATTGTGCAGCAGCCATGACACACTCACCCTGCTCCCATTTTGCTGAAGTCTCTCTTGGACTGGAAGGTGTAGACTGTCAGTCCAGCAAACACAGCACAGGTTAGGAACAAGGCTTGCAGTACAGTGGAGTATTCATAGAAGGTCACTGCAGAGAGAGAAATTCAGTCAGGACAGTCTGCAAACAAGCTCAAACAATGGAAAGTGCCAAACTCTTTCAAAAACACTTACAAGCTGTGGCCACAGAAATCGCTTCCAGCAAAGTCTGAAAAGAAGACACAATTATGGTAAATAAAGATTACAGTCACTGAGCATCTGATCTAGCATCATAACACGAAACATTCTCACTCGACACAATCTGTGAGTGCTGGATAGTGTGCGATTTATTGTAGTGCTCGAGCTTAACAGATGTTACATTCAGCGGCCAGCTAACCTAAATGTTACGGCCACTAACATTTCATTTAGCCAGTGAGATAAAACAATTAACTACGTAACAGGCCGGAAACAAAAAAAGGCTTACAAATACGAGCAGCAGGTAGAGGTTGACTGGATGTTGGTGTCTGTACACAGCCAGGGCCAGCAGAAGAACCAGAGAGCCCAGAGCAGAAACCAAAACCAGAGCAGGACTGGGGAAGAAACCAGAACACAGTCAGACAATACGGCCAACACAATCTTCATGAATATTATTCATAGAAGATGTACACTACCAACAATTCCAACATCAGTGGTTTATCAGATTTTCGAAAATGGTCAACATAGGACTATATAAACATGCAAACATACATACATACAGTACATACAGTGTCTAGCTTTGCAGAAAATCATTATAAATGCGACACCTACGTATTGGGGTGGCAGCACAACTTAAAGATATCTCACAATCCCTCCACTATCTGTATTATGTGATTTGGATGAAATTTCCCTTTAACATGGGTTTGCATTTGGTTATTGTTGTAGGCTATATGTTCAGTAACTAACGTGTAGGGCTGCAACTAACAATTATTTTCATTGTCGATTTGATTAGTTAGATTAGTTGTTTGGTCTATAAAATGTCAGAAAATTGAGAAAATCTTGATCAGTATTTCCCAAACGCCCAAGATGACGTCCTCAAATGCCTTGTTTTGTCCACAAATCAAAGACATTCAGTTAACTGTCACAGAGGAGGGAAGCAAGTAGAAACTATTCATATTTAAGAAGCTGGAATCAGAGAATTTTTACTTTCAACCAATTGTTTGATTATCAAAATACTATCTAAATGATACAATTAATTTATTGGTCAACAACTCAATTAAATCAATCCAATTCTACTAATGTGCATTGCTGTTATTTCTCACAGTCACCACCACAAACCACTGGACAAAAACAGTGGTTTTCTCCAGAGAGTATCTTAATTACAACACCCAGATAATGTATTCCCTTCAGAAGTTGTCCCCTCTCATCTTGACATCTAATCAGACCATCCTCACCTGGCGTGGACAAACTCCTTGATGGTTTGAGAGAACATGAAGAGGGCAGAGGTGGCTGTGGTCAGAATGATCTGCAAGCTCAGCAGGGTGTACACCTTCCTGAGGAAGTCTGATTAACAAGCAATGGAGTCAAAACGACACAGAAACAGAACCCTTAGCTGGATTGTACACTTGTTTTTCTCAACAGAAGCAATGACTTTTGTACATGACAGCTAACTTTCTAATGTGGGAACCAGTATTAAAAGCAGTGGAAAGTAACTAACATTTACTCAAGTAAATATTGAGGTACTTATACTTTACTTGAGTATTTCCATTTAATGACTCCTCTCTACTCCACTACATCTCAGAGGGAAATATATATATATATATATATATATATATATATATATATATATATATATATATATATACATACATACATACACACACACACTTTATTTATCTGACAACTTTAATTATTTAGAAAATTAAGATTAATAACAAAAAATATAATTAACAAATAAATCATGATGCATTATTATAGATTAAGATAATACTTTTTTGGTCCCAGGTGAAGGTTCACAAGCTACCCAGCAATATATAAAGTAATTAAGTAAATATTTCCAAATGAAAGGGTAACTCTAAACAAACCATTTTATTTTCAAACTGCATTATACATTTTTTTAGTGAGGACTCATAAATAACTACAAATAACTAATGTAAGGGAAAATGTGTTTGTTTCTGGATTTTACAAAAAAATATTTTGTATATCGGCCAACATATGGAATATCGGATTTTTAATTTACTAACAAAACAGAGTGTAAATTGTAATTTCCCCACTGGGGATCAATACACAGTATAAATTAAATTAAATTAAATTAATCTACCTGTCTCTTAGACCCCATCCCAGCGAGGCTACTTAAAGAAGCGTTACCCGTGGTTAACACTTTCATTACTAGATATGATCAATATATCTTTATTAACAGGTTATGTACCGCAGTAATTTAAAGTAGCTGTGATAAAACCTCTTCTGAAAAACCTCCCTTGAACCTGAATTCTCAGCCAACTATAGACCTATATCTAATCTTCCCTTTCTCTCCCAGATCTTTGAGAAGACAGTCACTAATCAGTGATGGGATTTTCTACATAGCAATTGTTTACTTGAGGACTTTCAGTCAGGATTTAGAATGCAACATAGCACAGAGACGGCACTGGTGAAAATTACTAAAGACCTAACTGCTTCAGACAAAGGACTTGTCTCTGTACTTGTTTTATTATATCTTAGTGTTGCATTCAACACCATTGGCCATACCATACGGTTACAGAGACTGGAACATTTAGTTGAAATTAAAGGAATTGCACAGAGTTAGTTTAAATCATATTTCTCTGAACAATCCCAAATTGTTAGTGTTAACGATAAATCCTCCAGGTACGCTAAAGTTAGCCATGGCGTTCCAAAAGGTTCAATGCTTGGACCAATTCTATTACTCCTCTAGGCAATATTATTAGGAAGCACTTAATTAACTTTCAATGTTATGCGGATGACACCCAATTATACGTATCAATCAAGCCAGACAAACCTAGTCAGTAAGCCAAACTTCAACTATGCATTAAAGATATAAAATCATGGATGACCTACAAATAAAACTGAAGTTAATGTGCTGGGACCTAAACAACTCAAAACATTTTTATCCAAAGTTATAGCTACTCTGGATGGTTGAGACCTGGCCTCTAGCACTACTGTCAGAAATCTAGGAGATATTTTTGATCAGGACATCCTTTAACACCCACTTACAACAAAGTTCAAGAACAGCCTTTTTCATTGTTACATTCAGGCTGGACTACCGTAATTTCTTACTATCAGGATGCTCAAATAAGTCCCTTAAGACTCTCAAGCTGATCCAGAATGCTGCAGCGCGTGTTCTGACAAGAACTAAGAAATCATATTTCTCCTGTATTAGCTTCTCCGCATTGGTTTCCTGTAAAATCCAGGATTGAAATTAAAATCCTTCTCCTGACCTACAAAGCTCTAAATGGTCAAGCACCATCATATCTGGAAGAGCTCTTAGAACCTTTTTGTCCCACTAGAGCACTACGCTCCCAGAATTCAGAGTTACTTGTGGTTCCTAGAGTCTCTAAAAGTGGAATGGGAGCCAGAGCCTTCAGCTATCAGGCTCCTCTACTGTGGAACCAGCTCCCAGTCTGGGTTCGGGAGGCAGACACCGTCACCACATTTAAGAGCAAACTTAACACGCTCCTCTTTGATAAAGCTTATAGTTAGGGAGTGAGGAATTGTGCCAGAAATACTTGTTACTAACCTAGCTCTGGGAAGTTTACTCCCCGGAGTGCTCATGTTTTTGTTTTCTTTTTGCCCAGCATGCTGCCTTGGATTAGGGTGGCACCAGTATCATGATTGCAGCTGTCGCCGTGGTCCTGCTGCATCCTGCTACGTCCAGCTATGCTCTGCTGTGCCATGCTGCATCCTGTGGCACCCTGCGGTGCTCTGCTGTGCCATGAACTACTACGACTACTATTTATAGTCACTGTTCCATTATCTTTATTTTGACTATTATTGCTACTGTTCATCACACCCCCAACCAGCCGGTCAAACACCGCCTACCATGCCTGAGTCTGACCCAGGTTTCTCCCTAAAAGAGAATTTTTCCTCACCACTGTCACACTAATGCTTGCTTTTTGGGGAATTACTGGAATTGTTGGGTCTTTGTATATTATTGTGTAGTCTAGACCTACTCTATCTGTGTCATAACTGATGTTATGATTTGATACTATAAATAAAACTGAATCAAATAGAATTTTAGAAGACTGGCTGCCAGAAATCAACACTTACAAGCTAATTACTTACTTAGAGGTCAACGCTAGCCATCAGTACACATCTGATCTTTTAGATAACAGGAGTCTATCATTTATGTAGCCTATTCCATAACAACAGACTAAACACCTTTTTCTCGTCTCGTGTTTCACTCTCCACACCGCTGTCCTCGGACAAAAAGTCACATCCTGAGATTGATAATGTTGTTAGACACAAACAAGCTAAGCCTGGCAGTGCCAAAACAAATCCCTTTTATTGGACAAAAAGCAAGGCTCCACAATTTCCCCATTAGGTTACATTGTAGCTCGGTTTGTGCCGGCTCGCCTTGCAATCTCGTTCAACACTGGATCAAATTCAAAGATTTTTGGTCATATCAGTCTATTATTCATAAATGCATAGGGATATGGCCCAGGTTAAAAAAAAACAGTTTCCCTTTAATGCCTCAATAATTATAATCCAATAATATGCATTACTCTGTAATGAACCATTATCTTAGTAGCCTAATTTCACTTTTTGTACGTACGCTTTGATGATAATTTGTTGTACTTTTACTTAAGTAATATTTTGAATAAAGGACTTAGTTTTAGGCCTACTCGTTAACAGTATTTATACGCTGTTTTAACGTTACTATCGTCTAATTAAATTAAAGATTTCAGTGACGTTACTTCTTCCACCACTGCAGCTGGACATGCTTCTGTAAATAGCTAAACACAGGTTTGGACCGGGTACACGCAGCTCGTTTATATTAACAGTAGCTACGTGGTGGAAGTTGTACTTCAAGCCAACAACGTCAGGTAAAGCTTTTAAACGAGCAATGCTAACAACATTCACACTGCAGCTAAAGTAATGTTTTAACCAGTGCTATCCAGTTAATACTGTGCTGGCTTTTTGTGACACCGAGGTAATACGTGGTTGTCAAGGATACAATGTTAGCCAATGTTAGTCAGTGGCAGTATATTTCTAGAGTAGCCTAAGTAATGTTTTAACGTTACTAGCGTTAGCTGACGTGGCTAAGTGCCGTTAACACTACGACGCGAGCTTTATGTTTGCTTACCCATACGTATCTGGACACTGGCTGTAGCAACATTCGTGCCATAGTTGAAGTCGTCTTCAATAGAAGACCTGGGGTATGTTTCACTACTCATCTTGGTACTGTTCTCAGCTAGCGTTAGGTAAAGAAAGGTCGCCTAGATTCTGTGGATGGAAGAAAATACTGAAACCCGACGGAAACACTGGTGTTTACGATGCAGTGACGTCGGCCAGCTGAGTTTAAAAAAAAAAAAAAGTAGCTCTCTTTTTTTCCCACAATCTTTATTGAACATGCACAACGGACAATGCTGAGTGACAGAATATATAAAAGCCTAATAAAAAAGTTTCAGGTTGCACACAGAGAACACAATACACTACCCTTAAGTATTTTACAGGATAAATGTGTGTAAGTATGTAGCTAAACATAACGTGGAATGGAACCAATCATTTTTTGATAAACAAACAATGTGAGTTTTTTTTTTATTGGAAGGATTGTAACAAAACAGGCTCAACCACTCAGTTGGCTGACTCAGTGGCACATGAGTAGGATAAGGGACACCAATAACGAAACAATGGAAAGATCATCATTGATCCAATACAATAACAAAATGGTGCCAATAGAGCTTTAAGGAATTATGAATTGGACCTTTTGGGCCCTTCCTTGACCCAGAACCCGGCACAACTGACCGGGTGTTTTCTGACATGCGGCCTATTTAGCTACCTTTGGAAAAAAGGTCTGGAGCAATAGCGAGCTGGGCTTTTTTGGTCCAGTTTTCTTGTCAAAGAATGACCTGTATGAAGAGAATTTATTCCAACAACACTCAAGGGACAAGTCCTGAGTCACAAACTGCTTAAAAAACAAACTTGAGTATGAAAATAACCCACATTTCTTTTCAGGTAAAACACATCAAAGTGTTACATTGAAACTGTAATTTCCTGATAATGGCAGAGCCATCAAACTTTGAGTTTATCCTACTGTTGGAGCTAAATCCTGCTCCATTCTCAGGGTTCAGTCAATTAGTAGTCAGAATCTCAGCTATTGATGTGTGAATCCTTTTTATTACATAGGATATCCTGAGACAAAGTTACCTGGATCAAGCTGTCACAGCTCTCCCCTTCCTTTGTCGGGTGCTTCGGCTCTTGGACCCCTGGTCTTATCCACAAAGGGTGGGGTCTCCATGTCACAGTGATGTGTTTGTGTGCTTATTCGTTACCTTTCAGTTGGAATGTGACTGAAAATGTATAACCCTCAGTTCAGGACTTGCAAAACAAAAGATCAGTGGACTGTAAAAGAGGGACTGAAACCAGATTCAGTAAGTGTCC
The DNA here is from genome assembly GCF_008692095.1 of Etheostoma spectabile. Taxonomy (NCBI): domain Eukaryota; kingdom Metazoa; phylum Chordata; class Actinopteri; order Perciformes; family Percidae; genus Etheostoma; species Etheostoma spectabile. The sequence continues at coordinate 466,485 of NC_045755.1, forward strand.
CTACCAATCAATTCTGCTTCTGGCATAGAGCTGGATTTTAACGGAATGTACCAGAACATCTTATGTTATAGAACAGAGTATTGTAAAACAACTTAATGCTTGAACACCAAACTTAATGCATGACCAACATGTCTTCATTTATGTTGAAATAATGCTTTTGCCTTTTAGCTTGAATGTATAATGCAAATCACAAACAATGTTTAAGCACATATAACATATTAAATTCCAACACTACCCAGATGAAGATTTTGTGACAAGCTATATGTATATATATATCTATATCTATATCTATATCTATATCTATGTCTATAGATATAGATATATATATATACATATATATCTATATATATAGCCCCCAGGGGTCGCGGACCCTCTGTTGAAAATCACTGACTTATGGTAAGTCTGGCCATGGTCTCTGAGATATATTTCACAAGAGGGTCCTCGTCACCTATATAATATTATACAATACTATATAATATATGAGGAACATTGAGCGCAAGATATTGCTTATGACCACAAAAAAGCATAGTTAATATACAACAAATATAGATTACAAGAAGCAAGGGGACATAAAAGATTGTAAGACTTGACGATATTAAGGAAAATAGAGGAACAAAAAAGCAGGGGGGCTGAGAATTATATCTTTTCTTTTCTATATAAAATAAATCCCTCCTGTCATATGAGTCTGGATGTCATGTTGATTTTTTCTTAGATGCAGTTTTTGGCTTTTGACACATGTGGGTCTTCAGGGAGTTTCCACAAACCTCCATGTCCACAATGAACCAAACCTGTATGAACACATTTTACCTAGTAACAGTGTGTTGGAAATTAATGACTGGCTAGTGTCATGTAGTGGGCTGTCTTAGGGCGCTCAATAATTGTGCTCAGCTCTACACTTTCACTTTAGTTTTGCTCTTTGAAGAAAGCAGACACACGCATCTGTAAGACTACAAAAGAGGATTGGATCAATCATGATGATTGCTTGGTTTCTTACAGCACTAATAGCTGTCTCCTTTGCAGCTGAATCCAAACACAGTAAGTACTATTTTTTGAAACTGTAACTTCATCAGAATCTGGTTTATTGCGAAGTAGGTTTTCGCATTTGCTTTGGTGTTTTGGTGTGTAGACCAGAAACATACATAAAAAATAGATTACAATCAAAAATAAATACAATTAAAAAATGAGGTACAGTGTAACTATTAACCTTGACCTTTATATTTTACTGAATAAACTATCTCAAGTAAAATGGCCTCCATCTTTGATGTCTACCAGCAAACTAGATTACAGATTAATGATCAGGATGTATGTTTTTGACGGCCAGCACATAATACAAACAGGCAACAAGGTGTATATCTATAATAAGCTGCTCGTGCTCTGTAAGAGTTTGATGTAAGAGTCAAAGTTAGAAGAGAAACATGTTACAACTTGTTTGTCATGTTTTTAATTCGGTGGAATTCCCCTCAACAATATGAATTTAGTTTCGATTTCCTGTAATACCAGCTCTAGTCTAACAGCACCCTCCACTGGTACACACAGATACTGATGAAGAGTTGTGAGAATGATTGTGGAACATTTCTTCCATTTCTCAGTTGTTTAGTAAGTTAACATTGAGGGGATTTGAGGTGTACTTTATAATACGAAAGCAATTAGTACAATGTAGATTTGTTCTTGTGAAGTGCTTTCACTTGTGTAATGGTGGTTGAGCATAATTTCCTTCTCTGTGTTGCTTCCAGCTTCACCCAAGGTTCAGGTGTACAGCCGTAATCCAGGAGAGTATGGGAAAGATAACACACTGATCTGCCATGTGACTGGCTTCCACCCCCCTGACATCACCATCCAGGTAATGAAGGATGGAGTGGAACTCCCCAATGCCAAGCAGACCGACCTGGCCTTCAAACAGGACTGGCACTTTCATCTGACAAAGACTGTGGGCTTCAAGCCCATGGAGGGAGAGAAGTACACCTGCAAGGTCACTCATGGGAGTACCGTAAAAGACTATGCCTGGGGTGAGTATGGATCAGCTCAAATATGTGTGTAATTTTCTCATAAACGAGGAGACATTGAAACTGTATAAGCATGTGATGCAGCTGGAAAAGTCAAGGCAATAAAAAGAGACAATAGGAAGAAAAAAATGATAGCAATGAACTTCAAAACATTCAGAGACCTTTGCCAAGGCTGAAATGTTCTTTAAATTTAAAGAGAATTGCAATATTTGTATTAATGGAGATTTTTTTTACATGCATTACTTGATCCATGTCTGCAGCAAAATTAAACACACCATTTGCATGAGACAAAATGAAATCAAATGTGATGTAAAGCATGTTAATGCATATGGAGTAAAGATTCATTGGTAAGTGCAATGCTGCTTCACCAGATTTTCTGAGATTGATAAAAAAAACTTCTATATGCTTTTTCTTTTTTGATAGAGCCAAACATGTAACTGTCCGCAGGCCCAGACTGGTGAGTTCTCATCTTTATTGTTCAGTGAAGCTTTTTTAGCATTGTACACCAGGAGTGTCGCATTGTATTGTCAGACGTTGATTTGTTGTTGTCTTCTGCAGGGTGCTTTCTCTGTCCGGATTGATGTCGGATGTTTTGACCCCACTGCAATAATTCTTCACGTCTCCAATCAACAGGATCATAGTTTCTCCAAACATCCTCACTTTTCTTTTTAACAAAACATAAATATCAATATCTCATTCAGGGGAATTTTCATTTACTAATTTAATGTGAGAGAATGCATGGGCTGCGGGACATTTAGCCATTTGTAATTTAGCAGTGTGTTGCTTAGATTGTTTATATTCCAGCCTTTAAAATGTATTCACATTAAAGTGAAGTTTTTTTTCTGTACAAAACTGTTTAGCTTACCTGTACCTAAATGAGGCAATCAAATTATAATTGGTCAGATTTATAATACATGAATTGGGTTTTCTTTCTGGACCAAAAAAAGTGTGTTAAACCATTTGGATTTGTCAGTTAAGGTAGGGTGATTTGTTAATGACCTCTATTGAATAAATGCCTCTTAAAAATGTCTTGATGTCTTCATTTTTTTTTCCAAACACAAACCTCTACAATGTCTACTTGTGTTAGGGATATTAATCTATATGTTGTCTTTGTTGCTTTATGAAGTAGAAAATGGTAATGTATCCATGTCATAAAATGAAGAAAGCTGAATTCCATTTAGCATGCTTTGATTTCAGCCAATTCACCAGGGCCATCATTAGGGTAGTTGGTGTGCTTTTCCTACTTTCTTCACGTTTTATTTTACAAAAAGTCACACTATATGGTTGTAAAAAGAAATAAAAACAAAAAAAATTAAACTCCGCAGTAAAAAACAAGAACAAAAGATGGGACAAGAAAAATCCTTTACATTTTAGAATGTCAGAGTTTGTGTGTTTATGTATATTATATGATCATTTATCAACTTAAAGGTATTAATGAAATTAATGTTTTTTTTTAAAAATAGAATAAAATTGTGCCTTACTTCTGAAATTTGTTAATAAAGTGCAGGAAAGTTGGCTTGGTTCCTGACCCTTTTCACTTATGAATTTGGAATTTTGCAAAAAATAACAAATTCAATCTATGGCATCATATCAAACATATCAAACAATCATCTTAAGTTTCTTTTTCAGAAAAATGTTTGACGTCCACCCAGAACATCATTGTATGATTACGGTGAAAAAATAAATGGGAAATTTCTCTTCTTCTGGTTCATAGAAACACACACATGCCCTGTGCTTTTCCTACAATGACAAGTCAAAATGTCTGCTGTGAGACATGCCTATCAAATGACTAACATAAGGAAGTGAGTTTTATAATCAAATCCGGTGATTAATCACAGTACTATAAACAAGCTACCTAACACAATATGCAGTGGAAACACTGTTTAAAATACAGCCATGTTGTCAATCTGTACATATTTTGTGTATGTGTACAGCCAAGGTGTGTATGTGTGTGTGTATGTATACTGTATACGTATTCACTTTAATCTGTTCTTTTTTTAAATATTTGCATAGCTAAATTGCTACTATTTACAATTACATTTCATTGCGCAACCCGTGTTGTAAAATGACAAATAAAATTAACCTTGGACATTTTCAGATATATTCCCACTGCTGTGGTTGACTTTTTATTTTCAAATGACAAAACAGTAAGTACTGTATGTCAGTAGTAGGCCTATCTTTGCGTGGGAGGAATAACAGATAGACATATGAACTCGTAGGCAGCTCAAACTGCGCCACCGAGGGCAACATGTCGAAGTAAAATCTACCTAGCAACACTTCGTCTTGATTATTCTATTGGTGGACTAAGTGGACAACCTCCCGGATGTACTTCAGTAATTTCGCCCGACAGCGTCCCCGCAGTTAAACAGACAGAACTCTCAAATAAAATACATTTACTTTCGTTTTGCCACGCGGGGCAGTTTAATTTGACGAATACTCTTTTCTGTAACTTTACAGAAACCAACTGAAGGTAAAACCATGAAGACATTTGTCTGCGCAGTTCTCCTCGGAATGCTCTGTATTCCTCCTTCAATCGCCAAAGAATGTAAGTAAACTACTGTAGGCTCCTTTGACAATATATTTACAAATGGCGCTGTGTTATTACACGGAAGCCTCTGAAAAGGCAAGTAGGGCCAGTATGTTAAACACAACATATGAAGCCACATGACTAGGTCACCCTAAAAGTAAAGTAGAAACTGTGTGTTAGAATCATGAGTGGTCGAATTACTCGTTAACCCTTGTGTTGTCCTCGGGTCAAATTGACCCGTTTGTGTTTTATATCAGAAATATTAGATTTCTTTCAACCAAATTGCCTCAAAACAACATGGATGATTCCATATAACATTCTCCAGGTAAAATTAATGATTACTTTCATTGAATTCCTTGGGTGTTTTAATCTTATAGCAATGCATTGAACTTTTTTATTTTTAATAGTTTCAAAACAGTATCCCAACTAAACTTTGACACATACCCATCTGTGATCCACTCAACATCCTCTGATCTT
>NC_045755.1:471501-478613 GCF_008692095.1 Etheostoma spectabile
CTATTAGTCAAAATAATTCAGAATTTCTTTTTTAACTAAAAACGTACGTATAATTTGATACAAATGAGGTTTGTTGACCATGAATTCCAAGAATAAGTGTAAAACTTATTATTAAACCATCTCAGATTAAAAGAAAAAAAAAACCCCGCCAAAAGCATGGAAAAAGTTACAAACAAATCAGAAAAAAATTACAAAAACATCGGAAAAGCAATTTTCAAAAATTTTGATCTGAAAGGGCAAGTTCATGGTTAATGGGAAGACAACACAATGGTTAAAAACAATGAAGCAGTGCCAAACACAACGCCAGGAGGTTTCATAAGGTAATAACATATTATGATCAGTCTGGTTGATACTACGACAGCATATTGTAGTTTATTAGTAGGGTAAAAGGGGCAGAAACATAACATAATATAATGTATTAAGTAGAGCAAGGAAGGGAGTGGAATATACTTTAGTCTGCCAGCTAGTAGTTTTTGCATCAAATACTTCTTGTACATGGGTGAAAGTTTTTCTGTTTCTTGGTAGCGTCACCCAAAGTTCAGGTGTACAGCCGGGAACCAGGACACTTTGATAAAGACAACACTCTCATCTGTCATGTGAGCGGCTTCCACCCACCAGAGATCACCATTGAACTGCTCAAGAACGAACAGGCTATGCCAGGAGCCAAGCAGACCGACCTGGCCTTCGAGGAGAACTGGCACTACCATCTAACCAAGAACGTGCCCTTTACCCCAAAGCAAGGAGACAAGTTTGCCTGCAGAGTGACTCACATGGGAAAGTCCAACACTTACGTCTGGGGTATGTGTCTGCCTCTCTGTTTTTTCTTTCTTTGTCTACTGTCTACCACAATTAATTACAGTATTAGGTTTCCAGTGAAACAATACTAATTTCAAATAAGAAAAAAAGACAAAAAAGGATTTGCATAACACTACAGTATATATAACATTCTCTAAATTGCACCATAAGATTACATTACTATACTATACAGTAGTTTATGTATTTGTTTCACACACAAATACAAATCACATTGAAGAAATATAAAATACATGTTGGATGATGTGGTAGAGTCTGTAAAGGCTTGTATAAAAACCACACCTGAAGAACATACCAAATGTAAAGATACAAAATCACCAGTACGTTTCAAGTATTAGTGTTCCAAAGTGTAAAAAAGACTAGGATTCCGCAGATGTTTTTGTAACATGTTTTTATTTCTCTCAACAGAATCAGATATGTAACATATGTGCTCCGCCTTGCTCCAGGTGTGTACCATATTCATTCGAAATGTCATTTTTAAATTCAGTAAACAAGTCATTTGTTCCTTCCTATTTCTGAGTGACACTATTGTTATCCTTTGTTTGATAACTACAGGTCTGCTCAGTATCAGGAAGATGGAGAAGATTGGAGTGATTATCTGTAATCTTGTACTTTATTGTGAAAGTTTGAGCGTTGTAAAATGTCAGACACAACTGCACTTACACTTATTTGTATATTTTGTACCAGAAATACCAAATGGCAATAAAGCTTAATTAAGTAGTAGTTGACCACTAGATGTGTCAGTTAGTGTGTAGCCAGACAGGAACAGATCAATGAATAAGGTGTGGGGTAAGATAAGATAAATACAATACATGCCTGTATGAGTACCCGTCCATTCTACTTATTTCTCCAAAATAATATGCATGAACAAAATATTAAATTATTTTTTTGTTAACTTGGATGTTGACATTTGCTGTTAGACATAAGGCTTAGTGTCAAGTCAGCTTTGAAAAACAGAGTAACAAAAAACCTTACAATTATATTGCTTAATGGAGCTTTAAGGAAGCCATTAAGGATTGGAGATGTTAATGTTTGCATTCTGTGTTTTTAATGCTTAATCTACAAAGGCTAAATACTTTAATCTTAACCCTTCTTAATAATTTCAATATAAATTTAATTTAATTATCTTGTGTACATTTTATTTTATGAAATATTAAGCTTATAATTTTCCAGTTCCTCATGCAGAATGACTTGCAAACCTGAGCACTTGTTTATGTAGATCTCAGTTGATGCATATTGACATACTAGGCTCTGTAAATGTATACTATGTGGTAAGGTGGGTAATAAAAGTGTTTATCACCCTTCTCTGTTATGCCTATTGTTCATATATATATATATAATGTTTCATACTAGAGTTTCAAAATGCTTTGGAAGGAAAGGAGCTTTTGCAGTGAAAAAGAAGCTGCACTCAAGAGTCCAAAGAGTATTTTTTCATGTCTGTCAGGTGAACATATGAACAAATAAACAGGCTGTGCTGCAATCATTCCTCCTGTTCATACTGGCAATTAGCAAATCCCTTCCTATAACGCAATTTCAATGTAAGTGATGGAGGAGAAAGCTCCAGAGGGGAAATTCAGTAAAACTTCTGGAGGAAACAAAAAAGGGGAACTTGACACTAAAATACGTTACTATGGAAGGTGCTCACTTTATTTGATTAACTCATCCTGGCTTCAGATACATCTTTGACCATATCTTTGCACAGAACAAGATATGTGGATTTGAGCCACCATAATTTCAATTGGAGGCACATTAAGAAGGAATCTGAATTGTTAGAAACATTGGATTTTACTATTTACCATTTTACTATTGGATTGGAACTAGGACCACAGTTGAAAATTAGCCGACTAGCTAACACTGGCACGTTTATTAAATGTTAATTTAAATGTTGATCGATGTGCATTGTCCTAATCAAAGAAATCAATCTTAACCGAGCGCTCTCTGTCATATCACGGCCATCTATCCACACATTCCATATGGACGTGGAACTTTGAAGACATCCTGTGAGGAGACAGTGTTGCCAAAGCCCAGATAGTGGAAAAACAAGTGAACAATGAACCGTTATAAGAAGACTATGAACCATCAACCAGGTCAAGGCCCTGCAAGTCACAAGCCTGAGAGGGAAAGGGGCTGCTGGGAGTATGCAAGACCAACTCAAGGAACGCATAGAGGCCCGCACATTTTCTTTGTTCAAGGCCGACACCTAAACAAAAAGGTCACTGCAGTCAACCTGCAAGGCGCTCAACTTTGCAGGCCCCAGGGAGACTACAAAATGGTGAAAGGAACACATAGCCACCAAGGCTTAGTAATCCAAAGGAGGGTCTGGCTGCCATTCATATGTATATACTGTATATATGAATATGTGCATATACAAGTAGGTATAAAAGTGTGTATATTGTTAAAAAAAACTAACTATCACGTGTTCTTTGATTTGACGAGGACGAAGAGAGGCTGAGAGTTAAGAAAATAGTTTAATGAAACAGCATGATGAAGATGATAGGACGAAGACAATACGACGCAAAACAATAACCCGGTCTGCCTACTTCCACCTACGTAACATCAATCGCCTCCGCCCCTCCCTTACCCCCACACGCTGCAATTCTTGTCCAGTTCGTCACTTCCCGTCTCGATTTTTGCAACTCTCTCCTCTTCGGTCTCGCTCACAAATCCCTCACAAACTTCAATTGGTCCAGAATTCAGCTGCCGCATCATAACTCGAACCCCCCATCCACCACATCACTCCTGTCCTCCAACAGCTCCGGCTCCCGGTCCAGTTCCGTATCAAATTCAAAATCCTTCTATTAGCATCAAGGCCATCCACAACTCGCCCCCCATATTTGCTGATCTCCTCCAGCGTCCCACTCCCTTCCGCTCCCTCAGATCCTCTTCCTCCATAAACCTGTCTGTCCCCCCCGCCCGTCTCACCACCTGGGGGGCAGAGGATTTAGCCGCTTGCTCCCCGTCTCTGGAACTCACTACCCCCAAATCAGAAACATTGATTCATTCCCCCATTTCAAAAAACAACTAAAAAAAATCTGTTATAACTGCCTATACTTAAATGCTGTTGCTCCGCCTTTTCTGTGTATAGTATTGTTTTGCTGTATAGTATTTGTTTTTTGTTGTATGTTTTTTTGAGTTGTTGTTTGTTTTGCGTTATAGATTTGTTGCTTTGTATAGTATTTTTTGCTGTGTATAGTATTGTTTTGCTGTTGTATAGTATTTGTTTTGCTGTTCTTAATTTATGAATTCCCTGTGCGGCGTCCTTGGTGCCATGAAAGGCGTCTTTAAATAAAATGTATTATATTATTATTATTATTAATAACACTGCAGCTGACGGCAAACTGATCCATGCTTCCCCTGATGGAGTCACATGAGATCAGACCAGAATATTCCTAAATCACACACATGTATCCCCTGCACCTGGGGGCGGTTCATTTTCCCTTGGTGCATTCAAATCCATTCTCATTGGTCAGCCATTGGCACGGTAACATGTTGAGCGCATCTTTGCTGTCCAACGAGCAAGGACATGTCTCTAAGCGCTGTCCATTTGGGGTCATTTTTGGTCACAGATCAGAAGGTTCCATCATGTAAATGAGAAATTCTAACAAAAATACAGTTAATCAACATTGTATTGTCTTAGCCTAATCTTCTAGACTTCAGGGGGTAGGAGACAGAAGGTCACTTCCTGGTGTGAAGCAAAAGGCTTCTTTCTATATGTTAAATGCCAGACTTGACCTGATCAATTATTTAGAGTCAGAGGAACAGAGGGGGAAGGTGAGAGACAATAGGGCCGTCTTGACCTCTTCACAGAGACAATCCATATTTTCATTAACAGAAATACATTGTTTTCAAAACATTGTTTATAACTTTTTAAAACTCAACAATATTTAGGCCTATATATACGTATATTTCTCCAGGTGTGTACCATATTCATTCTATATATATATATATATATATATATATATATATATATATATATATATATATATATATATATATATATATATATATACATACAGTAAATACACACGTTTATACTTACTTGCCAGGATGATCATCATCATCATTATCATTAATCAACATTATGATCTCCCCATACTGCTGTCTGTCCACTAGGGAAACCCCCCCCCAAAAAAAATCCTCTTTAAAAAAAAACGCATTGTACTTCTGAATACAAGCTACTGAGAGGAGGAAGCGTAACTTACATCATGCGACATCCTTCCACAAGTTTTAGCCTCATATGCGGTTGTTTGACTGTGGAACTTGTTTTTTTTCTTGAATATACAGTATAATATGGTGAAGTGCGCGTAAGTTTATTGACTCACTGATGACGTCCTCAGTCTGCTATGTAGCGGGCGGATGGTTAAATTTCCGCATTTGAGCAACACTGAAGCACAACAACACTACAGTAAGTGGACCAGTATCCTCTTGTCAGAGCGCCTGCTCACATGGACTCCTCCACTTTCCTCTACGATGTCCCTCCAGTTGTCGTCGAGAGATTCTGTCAAATAATGGACAGTGGAGATGACAAGTTCGGATGGCGTGGACTAGGTAAGGAACAGCTTTTATCATTGTGGTTAGAGATTTGGGTTGAGTTTGATAGACACAGGTCTAGCGCAGCCACATAAGACCATAGACAGTTATGAAGAAATAAAACAGGTTGTCACCTTTGTTAGAAATTCTCATGACTAACTTTGTGTTCTTTTGGATCTCTGAGGAAGGAGGCTCGGAAATCGAATTGAGGATTAAGAAAAAGTTTAATGCAACAACATGATGAGAATGATAAGACAAAGACAATCAGACACAAACAAAAATAATACCACTGCAGCTGACAGCGGACTGATCCACGCTATCCCCTGACGGAGTCACTTGAAACCAGTCCTGAATATCCCTAAATTACACATATGCCCTGCACCTGGGGGCGGTTCCTTTTTGCCTGGTGCATTCAAATCCATTCTCATTGTATTCAGTTGGCATGGCAACATGCGGCGCATCTTTGCTGTCCAATGAGAACCTGCCTTCTGCACCTTTGGGGGTCGTTTTGGGTACAGAACAAAAGGTTCTGTTGTGTAAATGTGAAACTCTAACATCAACACAGTCCAATCAACATTGTATTGTCTCAGCCTAGACTACGACCCCAGGGGACAGGAGACAGTAGGCTAGACCACCTTTTGTTGCGTAGCAGGAAGCCCCTTTCCAGATGTTAAATGTCAGACTTGACTTGTGGTTCTTTACATTCAGAGGAAAAGAGAGGGGGAATGGGGGACAGAGGTATGCATCATTTTCTAACCTGGCTCCTTCAGACATTTCCAACTTTGACAGTTGACTCGTCTCACCCATGGTCTCACCCATAAGGTCTCACCTGGCATACATATCTATTCAAATTCAAAGAAGCTTCATTGGGATGAAATTTTCAATAAAATTTACAAATGGTCACATATTAATGTTACAACATTAAGATTGATTTATATTAATAGCCTTCAGTATATCTTTGTGTGTGTCTGAATGTTTTACGTTGTGTAGTAGACTACTGTCTACTGTCTCAGCATCACTTGTCAAACTAGTGACCACATATTCTGTTTTCTTTTGGTTTCCGTTATCTTTTGTGTCTTTCTGTTCTCAATTGCCAGTTTGTGGTCACTGAACCTGAACTTGGTTATGACCTATCTGTGCTTTACATCTCTGACAGAAGAGAGATATTATGCTCTTCTGGTCAGAAAACAGTCTTATGTACTTAGGATTTTAGTTTCACTCAAATTAATAAAGATCTGATCTATTAAACCAAGTTCAATTTTTTCAGTTGACTTACATAGCAGTAAAGGGGGGAATGAATGGTGTATACAGACTGCTTTCCTCTGTGAGCTCAAATTGACATGGTTTAATGTCCACCGTTTGTCTTGATCCCCAGCTGTCCGAGTTGTCCCCACCTTGTTAGAAGTTCGCACGTTGGAGCGTGTGGAGGCAGCAGGTCGGAGTCCCACTAGAGAGCTGCTGTGGTCCTGGGCTCAGGAGAATTCAAGAGTGCAGGACCTACTTAAGGTGCTGCAAGACATGGGCCACCTTAGGGCCCTGCAGCTCTTCCAGGATCAAGCTCGAGGTCAGTTACAAACAATTAACGACAATAATGATTACATCTATTGCTATTCTATTGCTATTCTATTGCTCTGCCTTTTCTGTTGTTTTTGTTGTATAGTATATTTGTTGTTGTTTCTAAATGTATAAATACCCTGTACGGCGTCCTTGAGAGCCAAGAAAGGCGGCTTTAAATAAAATGTATTATTATTATTATCAATGGGGGTGGG
>NC_045755.1:478623-511416 GCF_008692095.1 Etheostoma spectabile
TGTGGGTGAAATAGTGTATAATCAAAGGGAAATATTACTGTGAATATAGCAGAGAGCAGAAGAGAGCAGCTGTTACCTCACTCTCACTCCTGTAACCAATCATGCTTTGGATTGAGGTTAGGACCTCCTACCTCATTGACATCTGGACACAGCAATAAATACATGTAGGTGGAAAAGGATTATGTAAAACTTTCATTTATTCTTTTATTTATGGTTTATTTAATAATGTAGGCATTTATTTATTTGTACATTCATTTAATTATTCATTTCAGCATTTGCAAATGGCCGGGAGACGTTGTGATTATGTTATTAATCAGGTGATTTAGTTCGTATTTCCAGCGAACGTAAAACACTGACTGCTGTAGCTTCACTGACTATCCATCAAAACTATGCGCATCACTGTGTCAGCGGCAGCTGGTACCTACGCTACTTATCTACACACGGAGAGCCTCACTTCCCATAACAATAAACCCCGTCGGACTAACGTCACATACACACGCTGCCCACATGGGTACCTGTCTTAAAGGGGAAGGGTCGGCCGGTAATAATCATGTAAAAGGAGAACAGTGAAAGTTTACTTTTCTATCAAAGAGCAAAAAAGGATTAGCGTCAATATTGCAAAGTCCTGCAATTTGACTATCACGTATGCGCACATCGCGATGTCAATGCTAAAACACACTATTGTTCAGCCCTAATTTGAGACTTAAGTCATGTTTCGTCCTCCATACACAGGAAGCAAAAATGAGGCACATCATTCACACAGAAAGGATAATGTAATCAATGAAAAAGAAAAGTAAAAGATGAATTTACAGAACAGTAGAGAAATGAAAAGAAAATGCAACACTGCTATCAATCCCTGAACAGAAATGTCCAAGTAGCTGACTATTTCAAAACAACGAAATACTGAATCAGTGACCTTGAATTGAAAATATAAAGAGGTCACCAAGTAAAGAGGGGAATGTGTTTGTATTGTCACAAGGGTAGTAAAACAGAAATACATTTCTAATGTACATGTTCCAAATACAGAAACAGAAGAATAACATATTTTCAAAAATATTCTACCAGGCTTTGCTGCCTACCCTGATTGACCCTGTCTATTTCAGAGTTGCCTGTGCCCCCCAGCAATCTACATGCAGAGTCCAAAGGGCAGATGTCAACAACTGAAGTGAAGGTAGAGTTGTTGTTCCATTTTTAAACGTGTCTTCAGACTTGAGCTGTATAAGTATATATGTAATGTCTGTAATGTTTTTAAAAGGGATCCTTCCAACTAGAGGCGAGTTCTGCAAGTCAAGCATTATCTGCCAGTAAGTTAAAAAAAAACATTAGAATAAATTAATTTAAATAATTCATCTCACATACCTACATTTGTAAAATATATTGTTTTGATGGAATCTCCCTTTCCACTATAGGCTGGTGTTGAATTTTGTACAAGTGTGAATCAGCATGAATGAAGCCCTTTGGGGTTCATACTGATATGTCTGTTTTCTAGCGAACTCCGCTGGAGAAAATCAGCCAATCACAATCACTTTCCAGGACATCATAGAAGGAACCAGAGATTTTCATCATCACATGAGAATTGTAGAGGGGCACTTTTCTGACGTCTACAGTGCACAGATAGGAGATAGAAAGATTGCGGTAAAGCTTTTTAAACAGGTGATTGATGATTCTTAAACTGTCTGACATTTTGGGAAATATGCCTGCTTGCTGTTCATTGCTGTTCATGCTCTCAGGAGGACTGATATCAGTATGAGCTCTGTGTGTCCCATGTGAACACAGATATGCGTTTTACTCCAGTAAACTTGTCTACAATGGGCTTCTAATTAATCAACATCTAACTGAAATACATTCCTTATCCATCAATTTCCAGATAAATATGGAGCCATGGAAGAAGCTGTGGGATATCTTTAGAAAAGAAATGGAAATCCATCATTTGTATGTGTTAACCCTCACTTTCAAAATACCTTCTATATTTTATCTGCTAGAGTGTGTTTAAAGTTAAGTGTGGTGATGTGTTACAGGTACCAACATCCAAACATATTAGACTTGTTGTGTTGTTTTTCTGATGAAGACCGCTACTGTCTGGTGTATCCTTACCTCCCCAATGGATCGCTCTTTCACAGACTACACCATCAGGTACATTTGTCATTTATTAACATCTGCTGGCCCACTGCAGATGTTCATTTTGCTTTAAGGCCATCAGGAAGGGTGTTTCTGTGTGTGACTTGTTTACCAAGCCAGAGCAAAACAGTTTCTAGGTAATACTGTCAGAAAACAGGAAGTGTTCTTGTGGGACCCAAGTGTGCGCAAGTGTAAAGTGTGTTTTGCAGAATGTAACAAAGGCTTTTTTATTTTCTAAAAATATGTAATTGAAACTTTTGAAGAAACATGATGCGTAAAAATGTAGACTTAAAACTTAAAAACTCTGGCAGAGTGTAGACTTTGATATTAAACCACAACTGCTTGAAGAAAAATATTCATCATCTGAACACACTATTATTATGAGGAACTTCTAGTAATTGCAGTCATAGCTCAAACTTTGACATTGTGAGTGCACTTTTATGTGCATGTGAACATACATACCGGTACATTCACAAACTACACGCAACATATTTTTTTACCTTTGCATTGATGTGCCATCTTTATGTCACGGCACATGCAGTATTGGAAAAATATTTTATTGTTTGGTCTATTTGTTTTTTTACACAAACCTATTATGCTTATTGTCAGGTTCACACAGGTTTTCTACTAGAACATGTTTACATGATTTCATTTTTAAAAACACTTTATTGTTCTCATACTGCCCAAGGATGCTCTGTTGGAGCACCTGTCTCTTTGAGACCCCCTCCTGAAAAGCCCAGTGTGCTCTGATTGGTCCGCATTTCCAAGTTATTCGTTTTTTGCCAGTGCGGTTCTTGTGACGACAGCCATGCACTAAGCTTGGCTTTGGGTTTATTTCATTTAAGTGATAGACAGTAAGAATAGAAACATATTTCACAGTGCTAAAAGTAACTCAGGTTGTAGTCTATCTCCACAGATACCAGCGTTACATCCACTTTTCCAATACCTACAGTTAATTTGGCTATTTTTAGCTCTTTGAAGGCATATATTTGTGTTAAATCTAAAAGGATGTGTTGTCTCTGTACAGGATGGAGAGCCCCGTCTGTCCTGGGAAGAGCGTCTTGCCATCATTAAAGGAACTGCAAAGGCCTTGCATCACCTCCATACAGCCCAGCCTTGCCCAGTGATCTGTGGCAACATCTCCAGGTACAACATAAAGTATCTAGGATTCTCCCTCTGTCTGTTGTCTCTTGGAAGAGGGCAGGGTCACTGTGATGTGCGACACTCAATATAAACATTATGTAATTTATTGGTAGCCAGCTTAGACTGGAAAGATCAGAAGGCTCAGTGTTAGAAGGAAAGCGGTCAAAATGAAATGACTACAATTTATTACACCAAAAGAGGTGATTTCTACTATTTATTATTATGTGTCATTGTTATACAAGGCGTTAGTTTATACCTGCTAGCAATGCAACTACATGCAAAAGAATGCTACACTAATGCTATCTATTGCCATTTTTTTTATTATTATTAACCCTTAGAGACCCACTATAGACCAATCTTTGATTTGTTTTTTAGGGGGTGGGGCCAGGGTATCTTTAGGGGGAGATAGCAGGCAACAGTGTATGCCTTGTAGAACCTGCTGGAAAACTGAAGATTCACCTGAGATGCAGCATTGAAAAGTGTGTCAAATTCTATAATACGCATTATGTTTGGGTTAGGTGCCTATTTAAGTTTAAGAAAACGTTTAGAGTTTATAAGGGCTCAGAACATTATGATAAAAGTATATTATGACTGTTCACATGCTTTCCTTGTCTCATAGGTTGTTGCAGCAATTTTGTGGTTGATACAATTTCCAGATTTGGTGCAAATGTCGAAAACATTAGGTCATCAAGACCCTGAGGAACATCATAGAAAAAATGCATGCTGTGATTTGTTATTAAAAACGTTCTATATTTGGAGATTTCTGCAAGAATTGCATTTTTCGGTGATTGGATGGCGACCACTTCTGTTCTTGGAACCGCTAAGAAACCCCATTATTGTCAATACAGGAAAGCCATAGATCCTCCGAATGCTCTGGGACTCTACTTTGTGGTTGTAAAGTTTCGTGAAGCTGGGATTATCCTAGAGGTCACAACAGATCATGTAACAAACTGAGGTTTTCCAAAAATGGTTGTTTTTCAATGACACGGCTACTATGGGGAGTAAAATCATCACACAGTATTACAGTAGGGCTCATTGAATCCACATGAGTCTCAGCTTTTCAGTCAGACCAAATCATGCAATTCCAGGACTGTTTAGGGACCCCAGTATGCATAAATATTCAAACACACTATTCATTGCATTTTTATTTAAGAAAACCTGCATGGGATTAGTTTACAACCATAGATATTACACATAGAACCTATTTTCATTCTGATATCTTGATGTCAGAAGTCAAGATATCCCTTTGACAAAGTGACAAAATGTATATATTCAGCCCCCTTCCCAAGCTAGCATTGACGTTGGTACCATTGGCTGCTTTAGGTCAGTTAGTTTCCTATTTCATCGTTTCATATGATAATGACCAATATCTTCACTCTAGGTTTAGAATGGAGGTTTGCCTTTTTTATTAAAATGTAATTAAAACATGTCATAGATTCCACTGAAACTGACTATTTCATAAACAGATGCTACCAAACTTGTCATATACTAAATGTATGCTCTTTCCCATTTAGCCAAAAGATTGTGCAATCATCTTTAAACTAATAAGTATTTTTTAATGTATTGGTTTTAAAATGTCATTCCATGCGCCATAGGACCTCCCCTGTCAGTTCTTTTCCATCGGTCTTGGGTTTCTCTGCTGTCTGTGAAGTTCGAACGTTTACACATATGGCTTCTCTACACAGTGCTAACATACTCTTGGATGATGCCCTGCAGTCCAAGCTGTCTGATTTTGGGTTGGCTCGTCTTCGTCCTCATACTGCCAATCAGCACTGTACTATCACTCTGGATACAAGGTTCCACGGCAACCTGGGATACCTCCCTGAGGAATATATTCGAGATGGCAAGCTGTCCTTCAGCCTGGATGTTTACAGCTTTGGAATGGTGATTTTTTCTGCTCAGCTAAACTTTCTTCATCCTGTGTGTACATCTGGCATAGGATGACAAAACCAACATTAGGGGGCATTGTAATATACGATTGAGTGATTAATTGTTTGTCTTACGGTTTAAGAATTCTGATATAAAGATGACAAGTTCTTGCAAAGACTATGGTTAATTTAAATGAATGGAACAATTTGAACGGGGAAGTCAAGATTGCTGACTTAAAGGGTAACTATGTTTTTTTCAACCTGGACCCTATTTTCTTATGTTTTTGCATTGTAATATACGATTGAGTGATTAATTGTTTGTCTTACGGTTTAAGAATTCTGATATAAAGATGACAAGTTCTTGCAAAGACTATGGTTAATTTAAATGAATGGAACAATTTGAACGGGGAAGTCAAGATTGCTGACTTAAAGGGTAACTATGTTTTTTTCAACCTGGACCCTATTTTCTTATGTTTTTGTGTCTAAGTGACTGATGGGAACAATAACCTTGACCAGTAAACAATGTGGTTAAAGCAAATGCCTGACTAAATAGATGCATCTTTAGCTGCTGTTTTAAACAGTAGAGGCAGTCATTCTTAAAAAATGTGGCAAAGCATTCCACAGTCTTGTTTCAAAAACTCTGTCACCTGCAATTTTCAATTTAGTACTGGGAACAGCCAGTAAGCCCTGATCAGAGGACCTCAAAGAGTATGTGTATCTGTGTGTAATTACAAGAATCTTGCATCCTGAATTTAACCGGCAGCCAGTGTAAAGAGGCCAGGATAGGGCCTACGTTTTGCAATGTTTCAAAGATGGAAAAAACTAGTGCGGGTTAAGGACTTGACATGTTTGTCAAGGCTTAAAGCCTGATTTAAAGTCACACCAAGATTTCTCAGGCTGGAACGCACATTGGAAGTTAGTGACCCAATACTGCTAGCCACCTTAGAAACCACTCAGTCTGCAGAACGATCCTCAGTTTTATCAGCAAAGTACAATATTTCCCTCTGAAATGTAGTGGAGAAGAAGTTCAAAGTAGCAAAAATTTAAAATAAGTACTTGAATAGATGTAACTGTGAGTAAATGTTGCTAAAATGAAAATACAGTATAATTTATGTTACTCCAGCCATTAATTACAGTTTGCTTGTTTTCAGGTTATCATGGAAACAGTAACGGGACGGAAGGTCATAGAGGACGTGCCTAAACATACACCCCTGGTGAGTCAACACTGGAGATGGAACAGGGACTTCATGGCTACATAATACATTGGGATGTCTTCTTACAACAACAATCGTATATGCTCACATGAAGTGTTGCTGTACTCATCAACCTCTGTCTGTTCTGTCAGAGAGATCTGCTTGTAGCTGAGGTGGAGGACAGCGGTGGTGTGGACTCTTGTCTGCCTTTTTTGGATGTCGCAGCCGGTCGGTGGCCAGTTGCCATGGCCCTCGGCCTTCTGCGTCTGGCCTTGGACTGCACTGCCAGCCGCCATCGCAGCAGACCAAACATGGAGAATGTGAGCCATATAACATATTCATTATTCACTTTTAGGAACAGTTTACATTAAAAAAAAATATTCTAAGCTCACAGGTCCAAATGCTAACTTTTAGCGCTTTCCACTGCACCTCATGTTCTGATAACTAGTCTGGAGAAGATAAATACTAATAATTTAACCTGTCCTCAGGTACTTTTGGCGTTAAGCAAGCTGCTTCCTTCACCTAGCTACCCCCCTGCACACCAACCCCACAGCTTGGATGATGGAGAAGCTATGAATGCCCAGTTAAGCCCCTCATCCTCCATACCTGTAGAGCACGATGAGCAGCACAGCCTCCCTGGTTCTTTAACACAGGCAGGACCCCGTGAATGCAGCCAGTCGGAGGTGACATATCTGAGAGACGTCATGGGTGCTGGTGGTGAAGCAGCAGCAAACCTGTACAACAGCTGGCCTGTACAGTGCAGCTGCCCTGCTGAGACAGGGGATCTTGCCTGTGAGGACTGCAGAGCCAATGGCTTCACCCTCAATCACATAGACAGTTCCCAGAGTAAGTAAGATTCCTCACAGAAGTGGTAAGACTCTGTGGGTTTTGCTCACCAAACCTGCATCTGATCACGTGTGTGTGTGTGTGTGTGTGTGAGTGTGCGTGTTAGCCCACTGAAAATGATCAGTTGCTGTGTTTTGTGTGTTTCAGCTGACTCCATTGTAGTGGAATCCCCAGCCAAGGAGAGATTGAGGAACAAACTGAGTCTTTATGACAGAGGGGTGATTAACACACAGGAACTGTTTTCTGAGACAGGACTGCAGTAGAGAGCCCACTTCCTGTTACAGTCTTGACAGCTGCCCTTTGTGTGGGCTGTCATGTGTGTCCAGTATTAAAGTGTTTCATTAAGCCAACTTAGAGCTGGTGAAGTGAAGAAAAGTCACCACATCTTATTAGTTTACATTAAAGAGGACTAGAAAAACAAATGTGCTATGCCTGCAGCCACACAGCAGAACATAGTAAACATAATATATGTAATAATAGAGTATTTTAAAGGTAAAATAGAGCAGCCTTTTTTTTCGATGAATTTAAAGCTCACAAACTCTCCTGTAAGCTTAAAAATGAACATGTGGGAGACACAATATGACATTAAACAGGATGTGATACAGCCAAGTTCAGAATAATCAGCATTTTCTTTAAAACCGATGTTTGATGCAATGATTTAATAAAATTACAGCATCCTTGTTCAAATACCTTCACATTGGTTGTCTATTGTACTAACAGGAAGAGCTCTGGTTTCTGTTTCATTTCTTTAATTTATTTTAATGATATAAAATGAAAACAAAAGGTGGAACTGCTATTCTCACTGTGCGGTTACAGGTTAGTTTGTTAGTAGTCTATATCCTTCTTGTTCCACTTCTGGGATTGCTCCGCTGCTGCAGGAAATTCCACTGGACGCATGTATTTTCCATTACCTTCTGCTTTCTTTGTGTGATTTTTTTATGAGGACTATTGTTGACTGCTCCTCAGATCTCTGCAGAGTAAATCCAGACTGAGTTTTATCTTGCATAACTATTTTGCATCTGCTGTGTGGGGAGTTTACCCATGAAAATTCTGATTGGTTTAGAGAAATGCCATTAAACCAGGGCCTGTTTTCTTCCCACCCCTGAATGCTATGTGGAGTAGCCTGACTCTCCTTCAGCGCACTTTGGAGGAGGGTCTGGCAAAGTGAGATTACTTTATTAGTAATGCGGAGCTCCAGGTGACACTTTGGCCTGCAGTACAGGATGCAGTACAATTTAGAAACAGCTTTATTATCCATGTACAGTGAGGAAAATAAGTATTTGAACACCCTGCAATTTTGCAAGTGCTTCTACTTAGAAATTATGGAGGGGTCTGAAATTGTCATCGTAGGTGCATGTCCACTGTGAGAGACATAATCTAAAAAAAAAAATCCAGAAATCACAATGTATAATTTTTTTAACTGTTTATTTGTATGATACAGCTGCAAATAAGTATTTGAACACCTGATAAAATCAATGTTAATAGTTGTTACAGTAGCCTTTGTTTGCAGTTACAGAAGTCAAACGTTTCCTGCAGTTTTTCACCAGGTTTGACACACTGCAGAAGTGATTTTGGCCCACTCCTCCACACAGATCTTCTCTAGATCAGTCAGGTTTCTGGGCTGTCGCTGAGAAACACGGAGTTTCAAGAATTGGTCTGGCCAAGTGCCAGGCAAACTTGTGCAGTTTCCCATGTTATGGGAGACAAACAGACTCTATCACTCCTTATCACTTCCGTTATCTTATCTGAGCTGACAAAAATGTTGCGTCAGGAAGTTAAGAAATGGCGGACATAATGTCAGGTCAAGCAAGACATCTCACATCACACCCATTTTATCTTCGTTACATTGGCTTCCTATCAAGTTCAATATCCATTTTAAAGTTGTTGTTCTGACATATAGAACATGGCATGGTCATGTACCTGTGTATATCTCTATACCTGCTCCATCCTAACATTACTAGTAGGTCACTCAGGTCTTTTGACCAGGGACTGCAGGTTGTCCCTAGCGCCCGTCTAAAAACAAAGGGTGACCGTGCCTTTAAAGTGGTGGCCCCGACTTTGTAGAATGCCTTTACTGTTGTCATGTGTTCTGTGTTCTAGATTGATGATCTTACAATTGTCAAAATAAAGTACAAACTTCACACTGTGTGGTGCATTCAGCCCACCACCCTGTGACCTGCAAAAGGTTGTTAAATCAAACGAAAGAATGAATACATGTTTCAAAATGTGAAAAAATTGATCAATGAATAAATCATTGTTATCAAAACAAAAGGTTCCTTTATCTTAGACCAAGGCAGTCAAAATGCAAAGCCAGTTTACTCTAAAAGTGTGACAGTTACCCACTTTGTAATATTTTCCAATTGCAACATTATATATTTGAGCAGCTGAATAATATTGATCAGTCAGTTGATGTTGAACAGCAAATACACAAAGAAAGCTTCTACAGGAAAAGAAAAAGATTAATTATCACAAACTATTGTACAATATGTGCAAGAAAAAAGAAAATATGCTGCAAATTTATCAACCTCATGTGTCATCCAATCTCTCCTGTCTGTCTGGCATCATAGACATGACCCCTGACAAATCTTTTGACATGACTCAGCCCCACTGTCCAACCATCTGCTGTGATATCCTCAACTGTTTTGCATTTGGTTGCTCTAAATTGTGAGGAAATTGAATCGTTCGCAATCTAGCCTAAGTTTATCCATCTGACAACTTTGGCAATTTATATATCTCTAATAAATGGGTGACGGGTTATTGTGATTTTTGATTGCTCTATTTTGCATATAGAGATTTAATTAATTAACATGTGTACAGTTGCATTTGAGAGTTGTATGATTCAATAGCAAATGAATGCTAACTATTTTTTGCAATGCTTACTTGGTGGAATTAGAATTAAATCAATGATAAATGACTATAGTCATGTAAAGAACTGACCTGATGTCCATATAAATAGTCATATAGTTTGACGAAGTTTAATAGTCAACAATTGTGCCAAAGCGACTGAGAAAAACAGTAAACTGCCTTTTGTCTCATGTTAATAATTCTTTGTGTTTTAAGTCTTTAGTTTGTTTTTTAATTGGTATTTTATTTCTTATTTGCTTGTTCATTTTGCTGTTATGGGACTAATTTTAAGAATTTTATCATGTAAAACACTGGGACTTTGTCTGTAAAAGGTGCTATATCAAACTTATTATTATTATTAGGGTGGACTTGTTCAATACGTTCAATGAGCAGCTAACTTTACACAACCAGAAGCTCCACAATTATAAATAGTTATTGAATGAATATATTTCAAATGCTATATTAAAATTGTAATGTAATGTTCTAGCTTGAAGATTTACTATTTTTTTGTTTTATATTACTGATAATTGACAAAACACACACATTTTAATGATGTCACATTGGCCTCTGGATACATTTAATGGTTATTTTGACTGTTTTACGACATTCTATAGACGAAAGAATTGATGCTTCTATTGGTATGGCTGCTGTCAGTCAGGTACACATTAGCAAAAATAGACAATAAGTTAAGTAATGTGGGAGCATGAATTAGTAAATCATGCGTTCAAATGATTATTTTTCCCACCATGTCATCTGTCAGGCTGCATAATGTGCCTCAAAGAAAATGTTAATAAATCATAATCAAACTGCATTTCAAAACTCTACTACCCATTTGGAGAAAAATGTTCTCCCCAGGATCTATAACTACCTTCAGCTTGGAAAACAAACAGATGTTTCTTGTGAGTTGTGTTATGGAACAGTGCAGTGTAATGATTGCAGTGTGCATATTCTTGAAAATGGAGTGAGAGAAATGAGTGAATTGACTTTTTGCAGTGTGGATGAGAAGGGGCAGGAGTTACTGTTCATAGTTCCATACTGTGAGCATGAAGCGGTGCTTTCTCTTGGATGAGGCTGACAAACTCGTGTTTCTCCAGACAGCCTCTACACTCTTCACCCCATGAGGTTAAAATGTTCCTCAGCTCCAAGACTCTCAGCTTTTTGAGCCCGTCGCTGCTCAGATCCTTCAGCTGAGGCTCTGCAGACAACAGAAACAAGCTTTAAATTGTGTCCATGCACAAATTAATGGTTAGTCTTTGTGGTGTATTACACACTTTACCATATCTGAGCTGACAGATCTGCGTGTCTCTGCTGCTGAGGCGCTGGCAGATCTTCTCAATGGGGACATGGGAGGCCAGAGGTTGAGACACTGATGCTGTCACGCGGGTTGCTGCGTCACTACTGGCTCCCAGGTAGTAACACTAACAGCACAAAAACATATAAATCAGCACAGTGTCCTGGGAACTATGTTCATATCGGGGAATTCTGCACTTCACGTGGAAAGTCGTTCATTGACATTAGAGAAAATTCATTTCCACCCGCCGACAGAAACACCGATCGCCCACCTCTTTGGTCGAGAGATCCTTACTGAAGAAGGGTCGGCTGAGGTGCTCTTTCAAAAAGACTTGAAAAATCGAAACCTATTCTTAACCTTAGTGTTTTAGTTTAATTGCCATACTCACAATATTTCCCAACCTGACCATACTGATGGTGTGTGCACATAATGTAGAAAAATATTGTAAAAAAAGATAAGAAAAAAGAAACGTCATCAAACACAATAGATTGTCATGCAATATAATTTAGGTGGTTTGTAATGCCATGTTTGGCAATATGGCGTAGAGTGGTGGCTGTTTTACTCTGTTGCAAAATCAAAAATGGGATTCAAAAAGGAGGACTCTGGAAGGGTTGTCAGTTTTAAAAAAAAAAGGGTGAATTGAAAGCAATCCTGTGCCTTGGTGATCAAAGACAGATGATAATGGACAAATAGGTGTCCAATTGTATAAATGCAAGTCTCTGCTAATATGGTTACATGGAGTAAAGAGTTTGGGGTCTGTGTTCTCACCAGCCTTGCTTCCTTCCCCTGGGCGACAGTGCAAGCCTGGATCAGCTCTTCCTCCACCAGGGATGAAGTGAGTTCACTGTGGGCTGACGTCAGACTGCCATACAGTCCGTAGAGAAAGTCCACACACACTGCAGACCAGTTCATTGTTAGTGTTTGTGTGTGTGTGAGATAGAGAGACATACTGTATTTATATTTCAATTAATATATTTAGTGAGTTTACCAATTAACCCTATTCCTGGTACAGTCGAAAACTGTTATAGTACAATGGGTTGTGTTTTAATTTGCAGATATGTATGGTGCATATATGTGATGTCTAGATTATTCTGACTCCAATGTCATGCTCTGTGGCCAACTCTCACTCCAAATTATAAATCAGAAAAATAAATATAAATGAGATCAAAAGGAATGTGTTGAGTAGCCTGGCATCTGTTTTAATATATTCAGTAACCTTTCTTGAATACAGGAATTTAATTGTGTAATTGTGTTTTGTTGTTCAGCTATGTGCATACTGGCTAGCATAAGTAGACAGGCCTGTATTGGAAGTACTGTACTGCAGGACATGGGACCCAAGTGTGAAATAATTAAAGTAATCCCTTTAATTACGTTTGCTGTCTTAAAATTCTCTCAATCCTACAGGCCAGTGGTTCCCAACCTTTTTGGTCTGGATTATTATGGTTGGAGACCCCCCCACCCCCACCCCCAACACACACCCCCAACACACACACACACACACAACACAACACACACACACACACACCACACACACACACACACACAGGAGTGAAAAGCTGACAAACCTGTTGCTCATATCAGCACATTGTGGTGTTGGTAAAAGGGTTAGCAACACTGTGCTTTTGCTCACACCATGCTGTCTAACCTTCACAGTTGCCTGCCGCAGAAACGGTAAACCCTCTGACCAACAGCAGAATGGCGAGAGACAACACCGACATGGCAGCGTTTGTCACTATTATTAGCTCCTAGCCGCGAGTTTTTTTTATTTTTTGTTGAAGGACGGAAGACGGTCATTCCCTGATTGGCTCACCCTGACATTCTTACCCGAGCCATAACCAATCCCACTCCTCTTGCCTAAACATAACCCTCCTCCTGCCTAAACCTAACCAACCCAACCAGAGCAGGCAATGAGTACTAGCCATTCAGGGATGAGTTTCCTAATGAATATTAATGAGTCAGAGTCGCGCTCCTGCAACACAGAAATTGACGTCATCACGTCTCAAATTTAACTCACAGGTAAAGAATATTAGATATTCACAGACTATACCAACAGTAAATTAAGATTAATCTCCACTGACTATAAAATTAAGATGCAACTCAGACATAACAAAAAAATAAATAATCTAACACACAGGAGCCGGCATTTTATTTGTAATAGAGTAATTTTTACACTCTGGTATTTGTTTTGCCTATATAAAAGGTCTGAATTTTCTGTGTAGAAAATGTGTTTCTGGGTTTAAAATTTGTATTTATAATACTACTACTACTACTTAAAACTAATAATAATATAATATAATATAATATAATATAATATAATATAATATAATATAATGTAATGTAATATACTATACTATAATAATAATAATAATAATAATAATGATAATAATAACAATAATAATATAAATGCCATGATTTTATTCATACATATTGTATTGTGTTATTGTAGCATGTGTTTAATCATAATAATCATGTTATTCCGAGTTCCGTAGGTTCATATCATACATAGACAGTTAAATACCTTTGTTCTGAAAACGTTCTACCGGAAGTTGTTCTTGGGAGCGGAACACGGGTAGGCGAGCCGCATGCGCGTGGGGGGCAGCCCTTCCATTGAGAACTTCCAGCATGGCTGCCATTGGAGTGCACTTCGGATACACTTGCGCTTGTGCTGCGATATTTAAGGTGAGTTACACTCAGTTTTATTTACACCGGCCTTTTCTTGCGATGTTATTTTGCTTCTGGTTCAGAAAATAGTGTCCGATTTAATCCCAACTCCAAAATCCCACTGACATAAGGCTAGTTGTTAAAATGCTAATAGACGATGAATAAAGTCCTTCCACACATGGTAGTTCTAACTTTTTTTTTTTTTTACAGTCTATGGTTCTAACAATAGGCTATAGATATCCATAGCTTACTTTTAGTGTTTTTCCTACAGATTTGGGGATATGTTGTGCTTTAGACTAGCATGGACAACATAAGCCCTGACGTTGAAACACTTTAGAAGCCCAGATGCTGAAGCACCTCAGCTAAATCTTTCAAAACTCCTTACCCTACCCCCAAAGGGTGAGCCCAGCCACCATGCACTTTAAGGCAGCCCGGAACCGGAATTCTTCTGATCGTCCCAAAGCCCATGTCTACCACTTAGGACTGTTAATTAGTTAGCTTTTTTTGAGGACTATGGCCTCAGACATGGAGGGGTTGATTGCCATCCCTGCCATAGCATATATTAGGTGTTACAGGCGCATCCAGCAGGTGGGGGGGAGGCCTCAGGGAAGACCCAGGACTAGGTGAAGATATTATAGGTGCATCTCACATCCCTTATTTGATAGCTCCTCTTTCCTTGGCTGAACCGGATGATGTTCTGTCCCTCCTTCTCCGTCTCAACAGCTGTTTCATCCCTCTGAAAACACATTTGCACGTTTCCTCTCTCCTCCCATGATTTCCTCGTGTCTCTCCTGTGCTTCCTTGGCCTGGGAATGCCCCAGAACCCCCCAGTCAAAGCTGGTTAATATTGCTTGTGAAAGGTAAGTTTAGGGTCCCCTTCTGGAGCTGCTGCCTCTGTCACCCAACGGATGGATTAACTAACCATCAACTAATTGATTAACTGTTTTCAACCCTAATAAGTATGTAGCCAAGCTCTACTTGCAGGAACAGAAAATGGTTCGGATACATTATTGGCAACTTGTTTGTGTTGTGTGTATTAGGATGGGCGGGCTGATGTGGTAGCTAATGATGCAGGAGACAGAGTGACTCCAGCTGTTGTGGGCTACAGAGACACTGAGCAGGTACAACATATACTTCTCTTCATGTCAGTTATCATACCTTTTTATATTTTTACCGGTAAAGTTTTGTGTTCTTTTTAAACCTTGTTTGATTTTGTATTGCCGTGAACGTTATATCCCAGAGTATAATTCCTCCACTTACATTTGTCTTCCGTAAACCAAATTATTACATCATTGATCGTTGTGTGATTCAGCTGTAAAGCCTGTCTGCTTATCATTTGATGTGATCTGTGTCTTATGCAGATTGTAGGTATTGCAGCAAAGCAAGGACGGGTCCGCAACGCTGCCAACACGGTTGTAAAAGTGAAACAAGTGCTGGGCAGAAGGTGACATACTTTATACTGTCTTGTATGCTAATCATAAAGCTACTGGTGACACAGTATCATAATAGCTTGTCAGCAGGCAGGAAAATGGCGTCAAAATATTATCACTGAAGCTCTTCATCTGTCCGGAAAACCTTTTATGTAACAAGTTTTATTAGTTCAGTAAATGCACTGTGGCTACCAGCAATAAAAGCACGGTGTCTCATTAAATGTAATTTCTGAGAACATTTTTGCTTTCATAGAATAATTAGTAGCCTGACTTTTGACTTTAATGCTTAAGGAGGCAGTTATTTGTGATATATATAGGACCTGGCATATTACTTAACGAGTTGTCCAGAGTGACCAATAGATTTTCTCTTCCTCTGTCTCTAAATGCACAGCTTTGACGATCCAGAGACACAAACTCACAAAACAGAGACCAAGTGTCAGGTGAGTTTAACTGATCTACTCTGTGTTTCGTCTTGTTAGCACAACATGTCTGCACTGATTGCTTTACAACATAGATTTGTTTCCTGCATTAACATTGATTCGTCTAATGCTGTTCATCTTCAGTCACAAGCATTCTGGCTTGTTAGTTTCGTCTGGTAGTTTTAATTCTGACAACACTCGCTGAGCCCACAACGATTTACTGACTGTACTGTGTTCAGGTGGTCAACAGACAAGGGAAGCCTTATTATGAGATTACAGCAGGAGACCACCCACAATATATTGCTCCGGAGGATGTTGCAAAACTCATCTTCCACAAAATGAAAGGTAGTTTGTGACACACACACATACACTGATACATGCTTCTTAGAACAGTAAGTTAATGGATCATTCCCATTTTTACAGAAACGGCTCAGTCAGCTCTTGGCTCTGATGTCACCGAGGCGGTCATTACTGTCCCTTTTGAGTTTGCACAGGCTCAGAAGCGTGCTTTGAGGTAGGCCACATGACTACCTACAACCACTGTAATGTCTTCTTGTTAGATCATGAAACCTTTTAAAAAAGACAGTTTGCTTTGTGCAGGGAGGCAGCTGAAGCGGCAGGGTTCCATGTACTGAGGTTGATCCATGAGCCTGCTGCTGCTCTGTTGGCCTATAACATCGGACAGGACTGTCCTTCTGGAAAGAGGTACGCTGCTGCTGAAAAGGAAGAGCGCTGTGTTCCTAGCACATATTGCACGTTATTAGAGTTCACCAGTTTTTTTGCTCAATTGACTCATTAAGACATAAAAGTCTATCCATTCCATATGGTTTTCCTTCATATTAACCTGAACTGTGTTGACAGCCATGTCCTGGTGTATAAGCTGGGAGGGACGTCCCTGAGTGTGACAGTGCTGCAGGTCAATGGAGGAATGTTCCGGGTTCTCAATACGCACACTGACCACAGCATCGGAGGAGAGAGTTTCACCCAGGCTTTGGCCCAGCACCTCGCCGCCGAGTTCAAACGGTAGGTACTAAGTTTCTGCTGTTCGCTCAAAAATTACAGATATACAGTATATTGCAGAACAGTGAACGTTGTACTGCAACTTGTCCTCTGCAAAAGCATAAACATACTCCGTTGTTTATTAAGTGCTGCTGGGTAACACCAATGCAGTTTAATAGAACAGTCCTGTAGGTTCTAATGTTTGTGTTGAAACTCTTTTGGATCTAAAATCTTGTATCCTGAACAAAAAATACTTATCTGCACCTATACAATGTGTTACATAGCTTGTTTGTATTTGAGTCTGCCAGCCATCTTCATGTTATTTGTCTGTGTTTGCCGTGCAGCACCTTTAAGCATGATGTGAGCGCTAATGCCCGGGCGATGATGAAGTTAATGAACGGAGCAGACATGGCCAAACACTCTCTGTCCTCACTGGAGTCAGCCAACTGCTTTGTTGACTCGCTGCACGATGGCATCGACTTTGACTGCAATATCTCGAGGTAAGCTGTTAAGCTGACACAAAGCTTCTATCTATCAACACCTCACCATGCAAATGACTATTACATTCCCTGATTAGCCCTGATCGAGCAAAACTCCATTTAAAAAAACAAGCATTTTAAGTTGTTGTGTGCTTGTTGGTTTGCAGACGGACTTGACAAAGCACAAATTCAAACTTGTTACAAATCGGCATCATGATGTACTGTAGTTATTTTGGCATACTTTTGATAGCGGTCATCAAGACTATATGCAGAAATATTTAAAAATAAATAAAATTTGTGGATAAATAGTTGTTACCAACATGACAACCTCACTGTGTTGTTTTCTCAGAGCTCGATTTGAGCTGCTCTGCTCCGTACTCTTAAACAAGAGCATCCAGCCAATAAGACCCCTGCTGGAGATGGCGGGACTCTCCACCAGTGACATTAACCAGGTATGGTGGGGGTGAAGGGTGGGCTAATAAGCTTTAATAGCACACTGCATTGCTATTTTGAGTACAGAAGAAAACATGGCTAACGTCTCAATCGCACCACTTATTTTTTATACGGTCTATGTGATCGCACCACAGACAAACACATCAGAACATTTCACTGTCCTGTTTTAAATGTAGGAATTTTGCTTTGTGGGGTTTGGTAAAATTGTAGGTGTACTTTAGTGCAGCTTTAATAAACATCTTTGTCTTTCCACTTTCTTTAGTACTGTACCCAACATTATGGCTACATATGTTTTTACATTAGTCACTTTTTTATAAAAATGTAAATTTTTAGGCTAAGGCCTGCTAAAGTTTAATCATTTAATCAACTTTTTTTTTTTTTTAGGCTAGTACCCAATTTTACCAGTATGTCTGAACATCAGTTTATTGCAGCACAACAAAAGGTACAATGGTCAAATTACATTAAACTGGAACTGTCTCCCTGTTTTCTTTAATCGTTAAGAACATCGGATAGGCCTATTTTGATGATATTTGGCGCTAAAATCATATTCCCCCCGGTTTTCTAACATCCGTGGCTTTTTGACGCTGTCCAGGGAGATTGTAACTTCTACAAAATATTTTCTATCCTGTCTAGAACTTGTGCTTCTTACACATACTTGGGTATAATAAATCCAGACTCTTAGATCAAGTATTGATCCATGAGTATTGAGTCCATATTTCATCCAATATTGACCTTCCATTAACGTAAACTAACGTATTACCATTACGAGAGTCTAACCAACTCGGAGGTTTGACTACGTCTGTGAGAGGCGAGTCATGCGTATACTTTACTTCCCATCAAATACAGTTGGGAAACACAGATGACTGACCCAAAGGCTCTGTGGCTCATTGTACACAGGAACTGCTTTGTTTATAAGTTTAGGTTATTATGAAGTGAAAGCTGCAAGGGCTGCAGCCCCTAAAGCCCCCCACTTCCAGCGCTGTTGTAGGATGGTTTATTCTGTGAAATAACACAACTGAAATTATAGCTGTAATTATGAGGATGAGAGTTAATTAATGGGAATGTGACTGTGAAATAAAGGCCTTGAGTTGGAACCATCAGTAATTTAATGCAATGTTTTTCATGCGATTGGTGTATTTTAGGTGGTTCTCTGCGGTGGCTCAGCCAGGATCCCTCGCCTTCAGCAGATGATCCGCGAGATGTTTCTTGATGTGGAGCTCCTCAGCTCAGCGCCTCCTGATGAGGTCATTGCTGTGGGAGCAGCGCTGGAAGCAGGCTTACTGGTTGGCAAAGAAGGCCTTGCCCCTGAGGAAGAGTCTGTCACTGTGGATGTGTCTGCCACTGACATACTAGTGAAGGTATAGTGGTCATTTATAGGTCTAGACCACACACTATAATTTACAAGGACCCAACAATTGTAGTAATTCCCCCAAGAGCAAGCAACTAGTGCGACAGTGGTGACGGAAAAACTCCCTTTTAGGGAGAAACCTGGGACAGACCCAGGCTCTTGGTAGGCGGTGTCTGATGGGGTTTGTTGGGGGGGTAATGAACAGTAGCAATAACAGTCACAATAAAGATAATGGAACAGTGACTAAAACTAGTAGTTCCAGGGTGCAGCAGGGCATAGCAGGACGTAGCAGGGCCCTTCAGAGCTAGCAGGGCATAACCAGGCATAGAAGGGCCATAGTGACAGCTGCCACCCTAATCCAAGGAAAACTGCCGGGCGGAAAAAAATAAGAATTCCGGGGAATAAGCTCCCCAGAGCTAAGTTAGCAACAAGCAGTTTTGGGACATGGATGCACACAAATCGAAAGATAGAGGAGAGAGGAGCTCAGTGTGTCAAAGGAAGTCCCCCGGCAGTCCAAAACTATAACAGTATAACTAAGAGCTGGTGCAGGCAGACCTGAGCCAGCTCTATAAAGGTTGGTAGATGAATCTGACATGAAGACACTATGAAGAGGAGAAGAGAAGTATATTAATCTGTTTTGCATGACCTTGAATGATTAGTGCAGGGGTTCCCAAAACTTTCAGCCCACGACCCCCAAAGTAACTGTGCAAGTGACTTGCGACCCCCCCCACTATAAACGTATATCAAAATTGCGCGCAACCGCACACGCACTATAGACTCATCCAAACACGAGCATATTGACAAAACAAAATAACACAACAGACATAACATTATTCTACAGTAATTTACTCAATACTTTAATTTGAACTTAACCTCCCCTAATGAGATGGATGTGCAATGTGTTTGGAGCACAGCAAGTCCAATCTTGGTTTAATGTTAGAGATTGCTACTCGGAGATCGTCCTCCACATTCAGTCGCGCTGCACACCGCCCTGCTACAACTGATTCTGTCGCTAATATGTCGTAAATCTGTTGCAATGACCTCAGGGGTCAGAGAGGTCAAAGAAAATCAAAAGAGCTGTTCCCTTTTTATTTATTTGCTTTGTTTTATTTTAAATGTAGCCACTAGTTTTATTTTGTGTTAAAATCATGGCTAACATATGCTATTTCTAATCGTTTTAAATTTTTTATTTTATTTCTGGAAATCAACTTGCGACCCCTGCATTTCTGGCTTGCGACCCCCCTGTGGCCCCCGACCCCCACTTTGGGAATCACTGGATTAGTGGATCTTACTCTAACAAATTTAATACATCAATTCTAATCTGTTCCTGTGTGGCTTGGTGGTGGTGAATGTTGCAGGAGGTGAATGAATCCGGAGCTGACGTTTTCACGGTTCTCCTTCCATCGGGCACGCCCCTCCCTGCCCGAAGACATCACGTCCTGAGTGGAGGGGGGGAGCTTTCCTCATTCTGTCTGGAGATTTACCAGAGATCTCTTACGGAGCAGCCAGAAAAGCTTGCTAAGGTATAGAAAGCCACTAACACCAATCAAATCAAACCACATACATATTGTAATTTTTAAGGAGGGCCTAGTACCACATTTAAGTTCTCTGGTTTCCTCCTGGATTATGTCACCTATGCAAGGCTAAGGAGTAGTCAAATGCTTGAGTGTTGTAACAAAGTGGTAAACATAACCTTGTCCCAGCTTTTTTGGAACGTGTTGCAGGCATCAAATTCAAAATGAGTGAATATTTTGCCAAAAAACAATTTTATCAGTCTTTGTAGTGTATTCAATTGAATATAGGTTGAAAAGGATTTGCATTCATTGTATTATTTTTTTACATTTTACACAACGTGTTGTAATTTTATTACAATTGATAAGAACAAATGGAAAAATGATTATTCCTACATTATTAGTAGTAACTAAATTAACCATGTGTCTGCTTGTGTGTATAATGTATAGATTGTCTTAAGAAACCTGCAGCCCAGAGATAAGAACCACAACATCGATACTGTGGTGACCATGAAAAGGTATATAGCCTTTCCAGGATCAGAGCATGGGTCGCTTGACATGATTGTTTTTATATCATTATTTGTGTGTGTTGCAGGGATGGCTCCGTTCATGTGTCCTGTGTAGAGCAGAACAGTGGAAGGCCAGAGGTTGTCACTATAGCAGCTGCATCATGAAGTCTGCCATCTAAACAACACGCGAACACACTCTGTCAGTGCAATGTTCTGTTTTGTTTCACTCAATAAACTTAATCAAGCCCAAATTATTACCTTCTGGATTTCTATGCAATTGTGGAATAATGCAGAATGTGCTCATTTACCATTGAACGGTTCCTGTTCTGGCTTTATGCGTGCACACGCACAACAAAACATAACAAGAAATCTCACGTGAGAATAAATGTTGAATTCGCCTTACGACTGCCTTGTATGCGACCAGTAACTCTTTCAATTAGCATCATGTGCAATAAGTTTGATCAGTATGATGCTGTGATTGCCGTGATTTCCTGGTTGGAAATGCATTGCAGCAGCAGTCTAAGTACTTAGTTTATTTTCCTCTGTAGAAATGACAAAAAAGGCATTGCATCTATGTTTTTTTTTAAATGTGTCTATGGTATTTTATTTAAACATGGTATACAGGAGTCCATCATGCATTGCATTCATTCCATCCTGTCTGTAGTAAAGTCACAATGTCCACACTCACAGCAGTACTCCAGTCATAATAGAAGTGAACATACGTGCGTATCAGTTGCCGTTCCGTATATCTTTATCCCTGTAGTCTCAAACCGAAGCATTTCCATTCCAACTTGTTGATATTTCCGGAAATTATACACCGCCTCCATTATTTTCTGGCCTTCAGCATCCATGCTCTGGCACAATGCGACATTTGAGGATTTTCAGGTAGTTTTGAACCTTGTTGGAGTCTCGGCGAAAGCAGTAGAGGAGGTCATAGTCTTTCATCTGGCGCCACTCTGCACTTTTAGATGGCAACAAAGCCTCAGGAGAAGTCAGGCTGTTGACAGTATTACTCGTTATCCCCAACCCCTGCATCTGGAGAGAAAACGACACATACACACATCAGCTCATGAAAGAAGCCATAACGTTCACTGACTCAGCCCACCCTTAGATGTAAATGTGGTGGGCAAAACACCTGTCAGTATAAGGAGACACCCTCTTGATTTGTGGAGATATTTGGCTTTTTTTGGTCTTGTTTTTATCCTGATTTTGTTTATTCATTAAATGTTCATGTCCAGAGTTCACACAGAATCAAACCTAATTGACTTATGCACATTCAGAACTGGGAGAATCTTAATACATGTCTTTTGCTCACAAACAAATGCATTCTAAAGATATAATATATTACATATAAAACATTTTTCTACAAAAAGAAAACCAACCACTGCCAAACACATTCAGAGAATCAATGATGCCAGCTGACCATACATTAAAGGAGAACACCAACTAAATAAAAATTCCTACATGTTATTTCCATTTTTGTGAACATGACCTTGTCTCTCTCAAAACCAGAAACCAGAGAAGTAAGTCTCAAACTTGGTTCTTAGTTGAGAAACAGAAAATATTCTCAGATACTGGGCATTTTAGGCCTTTATTTTTATAGGACAGATGGAGACATGAGAGGGGTAATCACATGCAGCAAAGGGCCACAGGTCAGAGTCGAACCCAAGGCCGCTGCATCAAGGGGTACACCACTAGATATGGGCGTGCTCTACCAACTGGGCTATTCAGGTGCCTGTATAATACCATCTATTTTAAGACCTGTTTGAAACAGAATATTTTATGTCATCAGTATGTTATTCTCTCTGCACGAAGAAAAAGGGTATGCCTGAAGGATGCTCTTCCTTTCTTATAACATAAGCTATTATCATAATAATAGCTGAATGTTTTGGGCTGAATCTGAACAATAGGTTATCTGAGGGTGAGCAATGCAGTTTGGATTGTGACGTCAAGTCTTTGTCATCTGTTTCACTAAGGTTACACAACCTAACAGCAATTACATCCCTGGAAGCTACATTACACAGCAGCTCCAAGCATTTAACATACATATTGCCAAATTGTGATGTAGAGAAGTTATGAATAAACTCTCAAATTAAAGCAAGTACTTTAACTGCTCATGTAAACTTCTTGTCCCAACTCATGTCCCACATCTTTTCACTTTGGCATTCATGGATGCATATAGTACCTTCTCAGCAACTTTCTCTACCCCTTTGCGTAATTCGTGCACCATGTCACTCATCTCAAGAGCTTTATTGGAGCTGAAGTTGTTGAAGTCATCATAGTGAGCCATGCTATGATGGAAATGCCACAGAGGATCCCTCCATGCCACCAAGAGCTTCAGAATCACCTCCGTCAGCTCTTCTCTCTACAGTGACAACAGGACATTTAAAAGTCAATTCAAACTCAAGCCATCCTTTACGTCATGACAGTTGTGTGTAGTTAGGATGGAATTAGAATCAATCATTAGAGGTTTGGAATTATGCAAAATAAAAGTGAAGGGACACGACTGAAAAAAACATGGACAATGGATGGAATATAGAAGAAGCAAACTGTATGATGCAGACAGTGCATGCCAAAAACAGGAAATAGTTTTTATAAAGGTTAATTCACCGCCATTCTCTGAGCGTTCTCCTTGCCATTTGGGGTGAGGATGGTGGAGGTATGACAGTTGCGACTGACCCGGCCAACTTGGTTCCTACTGGGCAGGAAATACTGCTCCTGACAGGACAAACATGAATGCAAGAATGAAATGTCAGAGGTCGGTGTCTAATAAATGTCAACTGTGGCTGGAGTAAAGAAGTTACAAATGTAATTGTAGAATGAACTGCAATTGCGAAGACTCGCTTATGGAAAATACTGTATATCTATGTGTGTACACTATGGGTCTAATGATACATCAATCTGGATCAATATACTGTTTCAATGATCAACAACTATTCAAAAGAATAGTTTGTTTTTCTTTTAAATGTCTGGAAGAGCTCAGTAATTAAATTGTCTAATCATAGTTTAGTTGATATAAATGTAACTATTTGTGTTAAATGGATTTATATCAATCTCAGACCCCTGAATTACATTCTGACTTTATGTCATGTACTGTATATTGTTTATTTGTAAGCAAATATCATCCAAAGAATCAATTTAATATTGGATCAGGAGGAAACTCATGATTTACACCCCTAGTGTACACTCAATTGCCATTTATAATCAATTATATTGTCAATCCTGTCATAAACCGGAGTTTTGTTTTATTTTGTAGGGTCACTTCCCATGTCTTGTTTGATATCTTGCTTGTCTTCCTGCCGTGTGTGTTAGTATAAGGAGGCTGCTCTAAGGGTTGCACGCCGGAAGGCTACCTCAAAGCCATGGCTCAGGAGCTCATTGCCAGATTGGTTAAATGACTTCTTAGAAGCCTGCTTCTCTGTCAGCTAGCCTCCAGCCTGCTAGCATCCATCAGCCCAGCAATTTATTCGGCATCCGACCCTGAGCCTGTTCCTGAGATTTCCTGTCTGGCCAACATCTGGTCTGTTCCGCAGTTCCCCCTGAAATACGACAGCTATCTCCTGACTCCTCAACTGCTGCAATTCCCAGATTCTGTGAAGTAACCGCCTGCTCCCGATGAACTCCACCTCTACTTAGATTGAGCTTTGCCTCAGCACCTTGTTGTTTCTCTAGCTTTCTTGTTGCCGGGCCCCAGCCCAGTTGCCCTGTCTCCGGTCATCAGTCCAGCTGACATGTCTCCATTCCTGCAACCCAGTGTCCAAGGTGGCTAAGGTTTCTGGGTTGACCGCCGTCATCTTACAGAGGGTCTTCACCTTCGCCTCTGGCCACATGAGAGCCATTTCCTTCACTGTCTACCATCACAGAGGGTTCACCTTCCTTGCCAACCTCCAAACTCCAAAGGGTCTTCACATTAGCCGGAGAGGTCTCACCGTCGTCGCCGGCCTCCTGCCTGAGGTCTTCAGCTCTGTGTCTGCCCTGCTTCCAGTTCCACCTTTGCCCTGACCCCAGGCTACCTGCCTGAGGCATTCAGCTTTTCCTGTTTTTTCTTCTTCAGTTCCCTGGATACTTGCCACTGAGTTCCTTCTGAAATCCCACTCCACCCACCCAACTACACTTGGACTGTTGTGACTTTCGTGTGTTTTGCTTAATCTGGAATCCGTCACTCAAATTTTTTTGGGGGGGCTGACTTCCTACCTTGTGTGTTTCCCGCCTTTGTGATTGTCTGCCCTGCCCTGAAGCTTTTTGCCTGTGTATCAACCCTCATGTCTCCTGTCTCTCGTTACCACCCTCATTGCCTTGTATATTTAGTTTGTGTGCTCCCTTTGTCTGGTGTCAGGTTGTTGTATTTTGTGTCAGAAGTCTGGCTTGTTTTAAGTGATTAGTTTCCCAGTGTTTCAGTTTTCATGGTTTTCTTTTGGATTTACCTCAGTTCTCTGCCTGTTTTGGAAGTTTTTCTTAGTTAAATCATTGAACTCCACCTGCTTTCTCCTCATCTGTGTTCTGCACTTGGGTCCAAACCTGCGTTCTTCTAGATACCCTGACACATCCCATTTATCAATGAGGGTAGGCTAAATAAGAGAATCTCTTTCAGTATGACGCAATATAGTTCAACAGCAGCTAAACTACATTGTTTTGGAGTAATAAACAAACAACTGGACATTGGAAACTTCATAAAGGGAGGATTTAATGCATGACTGTTGTGTTAGACTGCATTAGTTTCAGCTAGCTTTACCTAATAAAACTGACCACTGTGTACGTATGTATGCAGTATAAAATTCTCCTTTTCTAATCAATTAAATGATCGAAATAAATATACATCCTAATATACAGTGTAATTAACACATTTAGCAAACATAAACATCCTGTTACAATTTCAAACTTATTTGATAAACATAATTGGAAACACGTTGTCAGACAAATTGCATGAGGAGGCTTACAAACTCAGAGTGAAGGTCGTTTGAAATGCCGTGCATCCTGGCTGAGTGTTGGATGACCCGGTCAAAAAGGTTTGACAGGGAGAGGACGTGGCACCCAGTCTGGGCATTGGTACAGATAGGTGCTGCACCCACGCTGGTCAGTCTGCTGCACAACAACAGACAGACCAACACCACAAAAGACACTAGAAGAAAGACCAAGGGGACAACAAAGAGGATAAATGATGCAAAACACTGAAATGGAAAAGAAAGATCCAAAACACAAGACAAGTCTCAAGCTGAATTATTCTTAAGAATGAGAAAATGTCATGCTCTGCTTTTGGAAAAGTATTTAAAGTTTTTTTTTCCCCCAACATGTTTAAGTCAGGATGAAAATACAATCAAGAACAGAATGTAATATAGACAGAATCCTAATGGAGAAGTGGAGAGAGGACTGACAGTTCTTTCTTCATGCAAAGTTCTATTCCTGAAATACCTGATTTGATGTTTCCAGGCATCCTGCAGGGCACGGACGAGCTCCTGTCTCAGAACAGATGGTGCAGAAGCTTTTCTATTCAAAGATCCCTGAAGCTTCATATGAGGGTCTCTTACTGACCATTTCCCTTTTACACTTATAGTAAATATCAACGAGAGTGAGAGAGAGAATGAGAGAGGAGGAGGGGGGTGGGGGGGTCATGCAGTTTGTTTGTGTGTGTGTGTGTATGTGTGTGTGTGAATGGGGGTATATGGGTGCGTGGGTGTGTGTGTGAGTGAGTGAGTGAGACTATTATAATAGAGTAACCTAAGGCAGTCTGCAAGAGTGATGACATCATCAACCAAGGACATCCTCCCAACAAAACGTCATTCGATTCGGTCCAAGAAATTTTACATTGACAGTTTGGATCCACTCAGCACGCTTCTCCAGTACCTATGACTAATGTCTGCATGCCCTCCAGTTTGAGAAAAGACATACAACCAAAAGGTCATTTAGAGCACTCCATGCACTACAAAGAGAGCTGATGAATGAACTTCATGAGCTCCGAAAGACACCATAGGGCAGCAGTTAATGAATGTCATGTTGATTTGGGAAGCCAGTTAAATGACGTGGATCACTTCCTCTCAGTTGTAAGCAGCTGACTCATCTTTCTACGTGTTGGTCAGACATCATCAGATGGCTAATAGAACATAACAGGCCTTAGAAAAGGTTGTCATTCCTGAGAACAATTTAGTAGCTGAGATGAGACGCAACGAAGTGCAAATACTGACTGTACTCAAGTAGATTTTTCTAATATTTTTACTCTACTATTTTTTGTGGCAACTTTTTACTTGTACGCCTTACATTTTAAGACAAATATTGGTACTTTCTACTCCTTACATTGTACAAAATTGGCTCGTCACTTTAG
Organism: Etheostoma spectabile; assembly: GCF_008692095.1. Taxonomy (NCBI): domain Eukaryota; kingdom Metazoa; phylum Chordata; class Actinopteri; order Perciformes; family Percidae; genus Etheostoma; species Etheostoma spectabile. Next base: position 506,052 of record NC_045755.1, read on the forward strand.
TTTTGTACACAAAGTCGTCATGTCAGAAAATAGCGCGGACACGTGCCTCACACCGTGAGTGTGTGTGTGCTACACAGAGAATAAAGTGAGTGAAAAGAAATAGAGACCAGCTGTCCCGTTGGAGGATAATCTGCTGAGGATGTGTGTGTGAGTCTTTGAGAACTGTAAGTCGGATAACTTATGTTGTCAGTTCATTTAAGCCTGTTATTGTATTGGTCTGTAGTTTTTGCACAATTAAAGTAAGTTAGCTAGTGATTTTGTTGTTTGTCCTTTTCTGTTAGCTGGGTTGCACGTTGCTTGATAAAGCATCAAAAGAGAGAAGTTGTCTCCGTCCGTGTTTTAACAGACACACCTGGAGCCAAGTTGGAAACCAGAATCAGCTTTACAGTTTACAGTCCTCACTAACAAGTTTACAATAATTGTTTGAGTCATCATTACCATATTCAGTCTAATTGGATGGTACTATACTGTACATTGCACTTGACGCACCACTAAGACAACTCTGCATTCAATTGCGGAAAATCAGCGCAGCTTGATGGCGCTAAGGTTAGCACAAAGTAATATGGACGGCGACATGATTGAAAATGAAGAAAACAGAGATTGGGCAGACAAGCAGCAAGACATTCCCAATAATCCTCGGCCTTGTCTGAGAGAGATGTTTGAGATTGCAGGCATCAAGAACGACTCCCGGCCAATGTGCTGGGCAACTTTTTAACTCATGTCTGTTTAGTAATTCATGTTTTAACCTTTATTTTCTTTCCAGAAGCCCTATTTGAGCCCACACACATACATGTAGATTCATTTAAATGTTAAGGGGGAAATTAAAAAAGACAAACTGGATCTGTGAATTCTCACAGAATCCCAACTGAATTCATGTCTTGCTGCTCAGTCAGAATCTTATTAACCTGGAGTCCCAGTTTCTGTCACAATAATCATATATGGGATGTTTTAGGCCTACTGGCAAACATCAATTTAAAATGTAGGCAATGGCATATAAAGAGCATGTTTTCATGTCTACTGAAGTTCCTCAGCGTGCTTTCTAGTAATATACGTGTGGTTGAGGGAGCTTTGCATAAAAAATGGTTGTCATTCACAAGGCTACTTTTACTTTTATACTTTAATTAAATTTCCAATGTTTTATTATTTTTAATCGAGGAAAGAAGTTAAATCAGTACACAAGTAACACAAGTGTCTGTACTTCTACTTAAGTACGGGAAGTGAGTACTTTTGCCGCCTCTGGCAAGTAGACACTGCAAACTTTGATCCCCGGTGCCTTTCTGTGTGGAGTTTTCTCCGTGTTTGCATGGGTTTCCTCTGGGTCCTGAGGTTACCTCACACAATAAAGACATCCATGCTACGTATCTCCTGCCGTTGCCCCTTGACGTAGGTACTGGCATTTACAACTGGACTTGGTCCCCGGGCGCCAGAACATGGCAACCCACTGCTCCTAATTAGTTAGGATGGGTTAGGATCAGATACGTGCACACATAGACATCCAAAAGGGCTTTAGCACCTGCCCTTTTTTCTGCATCCATGTTTTTTGTTTGTTTTTTATTAATACATATGGAGGTGAGTGGTGATGAACAAAAGACTAAGCAGCCAGTGCCTCAAGTTCAAAACTAATTTCCCCAGCACTTTTGTCATATTTTTACTTTTAATAATGAATTTCACCAGTATCCGACTCGTAGTAGTTGTCTCATTAGGCCTCCCTACTCTCGCACAACTCAAACACACTTTAGTGTATTATACAGAGGGTCAGAAATATTTAACAGTCTTTTCACATCACTCATCAAGGTTTCTAAAGAACAGTTTAAACAGAGAGTAAAATTGTTGCTCCTAAGTTGTCTGAATTTTCCATATGGGTTTGTGCTCTTAACGCAATTTTATATAAATATGTTTTTTTTTTACATAATAATATATAAATGTTTTTAAATTGTTAAATATAATTGTTTCTATGGAGATTGCCACTTATTAAGCCCCTTGAGGGTTTTCAGCAATTGTCCATCACCTTTTTGTGAAACACTGTTATAACACTGTTTTAATGTTTTTGTTGTGAAAATAAAATAAATCAAGTCAAATCAAATCAAATTACAAAATTTACTACCTGTAAACTCAAAGCACTGGCTGCTTAATCTTTTGTTCATCACCACTCACCTCTGAATAAATTTAAAGAGAAATGATAGGGGTTGAATTTATTTAAAAGTCTTCTTGAAGTAATTTGCACTTCAAGCTTCATTTGTTACACGTGTGACGTCACCCACCCCCCATCAATGTCCAAATCTCTATCGTTTGTGCTTAATTTGTGCTGATTTGTGGAGTTAAAAGAAACGTTTGTGCTACATCAGTTTTTACGTTATCAGGCTTTGGAGTGGATTTGGACATAGATGGGGGGCTGGGGGACGTCACACGTGTTACAAACAAAGCCTGATAACTTAAAAACCGAAGTAGCACAAATGTCTCTTTTAAAGGCACAAATCAACACAAATGTAGCTTCACGCAGGTCTGCCTGTCTCTCTCTGTGTGTCTGTGTGTGTGCGGCGCGCACCGCGGAGAGAGAGAGAGAGAGAGAGAGAGATCGATAAAGTCTCATCTAATGAGCTGATATTTTGATTGGGAAGTTGTGTACAAACAGGAATAAATATGGGCTATGTTTATTAATAAAAAGCAAACAAAAAAACATGCATCCAGAAAAAAGGGAAATTTCTCATGAGGAAGAAAAAGGGCAGGTGCTCAAGCCCCTTTTGATGTGTGCAATGTGTTCAATGTCTGTATGTGCCTGACAGTTGCAATGACACTGCAAAGACGCAGGCAGATGATGACCAATCAGAGCAGACTGTGCTTTAGAGGAGAGGGGGTCTTAGTGCTAAAAGGAAGCATTTCAGACAGAGGGCTGCAACAATATATACTATGAGAAAAATATTGTGTTTTTTAACATTAAAGCATGTAAACATTTTCTAGTTGACCCCCTGGTGAAATTATAAACCTGAAAATGACCATTATATGTGCCCTTTTAACTAAAACAACTCAGCCTAAGTATAGAGGAAGCTGACAAGGGACATAGTGGAGGTAAAACGAGCAATGCAAGTTCCATAGCAACGGTGTCTGTCCCCTGACTCAGATCAATAAAATAAAATAAAAAAATAACCTAAGATACCCATTGTTGTCCCACGTCCCTATCCTTCTTCATTTTTGCCCTAGAACTTCCAGCATGTGCAATCCATGCAGAGAGGAAAATCACTGGTATCAAACTGGACGTTGTGACTTTAATGAATAACATAAAGCCAATTTTTGGCCAATGATTTGTTAACAACTTTATCACAACCATAACAGTCAATTACACATCCATGTTTCCAACGTTTTGAAAAAGGATCAAATTTGACCTGAAGACAACAGGAGGATCAAGTACAGTACATTAGCCTGTAGGGCCATGATGCCTCAGCTAAACCTTGGCTAACTCATTAGCTAGTCACTCATGCATGTTAGCAAGACAGAGGTTAAATATTTGTTAATTCTTTTGGCTAACTAGCTGTAAAGTCGAGCCACCACTCACCTCCACAGGACCTCTGACAGGGAAGCTGTGTGCTAACAGGATTATATGTTCAGGGTAATTGGTAAGGCAGTCAGAGTTGTGTTAATATACAGTATGTTTTGTTTATATTTAAAATAAATAATTATTTAGTAAGTATTAGTGCTTTTTCCATGAGCCCCTGCCACCCAAAATGCCTGTGCACATCCCTGGCAACTGTAGTCTATATTCTTCTCGTTCTACTTCCGGGATTGCTCCGGTGCAGGACATTGCTCTGGCATGGCCCGATGGCATGTGGCCATGAGGTGCTCATCAGGATTGGGTAATAAACTTGGTCTAGGGTTACCAGACCTCCCAAAAAATTTGCGACAGTCCCCGAAATCCAAGCAGTTGTCTTGAATCCCAAATCCTGCCCTAATTGTCCCGAAAATCGGAGCAAAATCTCAAGAACAGACTCGAGTAGGCTAGTTATAGTCTGATAGAATATTAAAAACTGTTCATGGTGATTGAGCAGCAAGCTCCCGTCGGCTACTCTTTGGCTGCATTGATAACAGGCATTGCTATTTTATGATTCATTCATTGTTAAAATGGAGGCTCAGACTGTCCCAGGACCCTATGACCACGTAGCTATAAAAAGCTAAAAACGTCTCTGCAGGTACAAGGAGGTACTCCAACCCAGTATCCCAACCCCCTGTGCTCCTCAGATGAGGAGAAGGAGGGGGAAACATCTGTACACATCTATAAAGACATGTAAGAGTAGCCTACCTAGATAGATAGATCGCTAGATCGATAGATAGATAGATGTTTATTGATCCCAATAAAATCGGAAAGTGTTGCAGCAGCAAAATCAGTCACACAGCACAGAATTTAAATATAAATGAAATACTAGGGTACAATATACATACACACAACAAATGAAATAATAATAGGAATAAAATACAAGAACAAATGTTTTGTTAGGTAACATCATCCTTGATAAAGGATTGATTTTTGATGGTTCGATGGTTACAGTTTTTTATTATGTTGTTTTTAATAAAAAATAACGTTAGCAATGTTTACAATGTACTTGCAGCTAGCTATCTCTAGATTTCAACTATGGGAAATTTAGGTTAGTGAGACTAGAATAGAGAAGTTTCAGAACAAGTTAAGGGAAAAGTTGTCATTAGGGATTAGTAAACTCTGGACTGAAGAACCTTTATGAAAGCTAAACGCCCGAACTTTGTTTCTTCTTCTTTTTCCTCTCACTGTAATCCTCCCACAGGCAGTGTCTCCATTCATCTCTCCATCAAAGCAGGTCAAAACTATCTGTAAACATGCATGTTGATGCTCTATGGGTTGTCCAGGCCTGATTTTGTGAAAATAAGGGTTCTTTGTAGTTTAATTTCCCTTAGATCTCTCACAGCTGTGCCTTGTTTTCAGAGTTATGGAAATACTTTTGAAAGCATGGTTTATCAGCTTTCCTCCCAGGAGAGTGGTGCCCCAAATGTATTGTCTTTTGAATTTTAAACAAATAATTGCTGATAGCCAAAGCAGAGTGCAGGCGTTCTATGATAATTAAATATGAATTAATGTTAATGAATTAACCAGCCATAAAAACTGCACTGGGATTAGCTGAAGTGTTGGACAGAGGGCTGCAGATAGATGCAGCAACCGACCAACAGACATTACCATCCCTAGAGCCTTATCTAACAGCTAATTAATCCATTGCTTGTGATGATTCTCCTATTGAGCATGCTCTTATCCCTCTCCTGAAAAAGATCTACTTTATTAAGTATAATTACATTTATTAAACATATGACTAAAATGGTGTGTGATTGTGTACTTCTTATACCAGATGCT
>NC_045755.1:511426-512226 GCF_008692095.1 Etheostoma spectabile
ACTCATGTTATCTTTGTGCTTTAACATTCTTATTTTTTATCATAAGGTTTTAGTTGGTAATAATGAGAATAAAAATATGTTGTACATACCATGAAAGCATCTTGTTGTAATGAAAATAAGAAATAGGAATACTTTCTTTCATAAAGAGAAACTGAGCAGGTCTTGTTTGGGCAGTTTCACTCAATGAAAGTTTGAGTGATGACTAAGCTGCAGATCCACGTGAGTCTGCGTCACGTTTTCGCAAATTGTTTTTGCACGTTGCAGATTGTCTCATGTTGTCATATTCAGACTGACCTACGGAGTAACAGGGTGACTGCTGCATGCCCACAGGCTGGCATCCTCACAGGCTTTGGCCTTTCACTCCATTTTTACGGCACAAGAACTTCTCCTGTGACGACCGACCGGAGACTGAACCTACCCCCGTAAAAGATATTTGTTCATTAGACTTTTTCTGAGAAACTACACATCATATTGTTACACTTTGTATAATCATTTATACATGACATACTAAAGTTGAGCAACTTCTTCTATGAGCAAATTTTAAATGAAATTCCTTAAAGATGTGAAAAATGTAATTGATGAAGAATTGAGATTTGATGGTTTCATGAAAAAAGAATTTAACAAGTCACCAGGTTCTAAATGACTGCAGCTAATTTTTAAAAGGAGCAGCGGCTCTACTCCGAGCTCTTCTCGGATGACTGAACTTTTCACCCTATCTCTAAGGGAGAGGCCAGCCACCCTCCTGACAAAACCCATTTCAGCCACTTGTACCCTGGATCTCGTTCTTTCGGTCATGACCC
>NC_045755.1:512236-513032 GCF_008692095.1 Etheostoma spectabile
ACCATAGGTGAGGGTAGGAACGAAAATTGCCCGTTAGATCGAAAGCATTGCCTTCTAGCTCAGCTCTCTTTTCGTCACTACGGTGCGATAAATGGAATGTAGTACCGCACCCACTGCTCCGATTCTCCGACCAATCTCACCCTCCGTGGTCCCCTCACTCACGAACAAGAGCCCAAGGTATTTAAACTCCTTGACTTGGGGTAAGGACTCACTCCCTTCCTGAAGAAAGCACTCCATTGGTTTCCTGCGGAGAACCATGGCCTCAGATTTTAAGGTGCTGATACTCATCCCAGCAGCTTCACACTGCAAACCGATCCAGTGAGTGCTGAAGGTCACAGACTGATGACGCCATCAGGACCACATCATCTGCAAAAAGCAGCGATGAGATCCCGAGCCCACCGAACGGAAACCCCTCCCCGTCCCAACTACGCCTCAATATCCTCTCCATACAGAATTGGTGACAAAGCGCAGCCCTGGCGGAGGCCAACCCTCACCTGGGACGAGTCTAACTTACTGCCAAGAACCCGGACACAGCTCTCGCTTTGGTCATACAGAGATTGGATGGCCCTGAGAAGGGACCCCCTCACCCCATACTCCCGCAGCACCTCCCACAGTTTCTCCCGGGGGACCCGGTCTTACGACCTCTTCAGATCCACAAAACACATGTAGACTGGTTTGGCATACTCCCAAGTTCCCTCCAAGATCCTTGCAAGAGTGAAGATCTGATCCGTTGTTCCACGACCAGGAACCTCCTCTTCAATCCAAGGTTTGACTATCGGCCGAACCCTCCTTTCCA
>NC_045755.1:513042-513431 GCF_008692095.1 Etheostoma spectabile
GTAGACTTTACCAGGGAGGCTGAGAAGTGTGATGCCCCTGTAATTAGCACACACCCTCTGGTCCCCCTTTTTGAAGAGGGGAACCACTACCCCAGTCTGCCACCCCTTAGGCACTGTCCCAGACTTCCACGCAATGTTAAAGAGGCAACCAAGACAGCCCCTCCACACTCAAAGCTTTCAGCATTTCTGGATGGATCTCATCAATCATCAAGTAGAACGGGAGTCAGAGCGTTCAGCTATCAGGCTCCTCTCCTGTGGAACCAGGTTCCAGTTTGGGTTCAGGAGGCAGACACCGTCTCCACATGTAAGAGTAGGCTTAAGACTTTCCTTTTTGATAAAGCTTATAGTTAGGGGATAGACTTAAATATTGTTAGGGAGTGAGGAGTTGC
>NC_045755.1:513441-520626 GCF_008692095.1 Etheostoma spectabile
CCGCCTAACCCGGCCCACCTGCTTCTCGTCTAGTTGTCAGATCAATCTATCATATAATCAAGAATACAATAAAACTAGAGGGAGACTTGGCAGACAGCCCGATCTGGTTGGGGAGAGTTCTAGCCCGACCAGGCTCCTCTCTTTACCCTGTCTCTCTTAGTTATGCTGTAATAGTTTTAGACAGCTGGGGACTTCCTTTGACACACTGAGCTCCTCTCTCCTCTATCTTTCTATCTTTCCATTTATGTGCATCCATGTCCCAGAAATGCTTGTTACTAACCTAGCTCTGGGGAGTCACTCCCCGGAGTCCTTATGTTCTTTTTTCCCCAGCATGTTCCCTCGGACCAGGGAGGCTAAAAAATCATGGTAGCAGCTGTCGCCATGGTCCCGCTCCATGTTCTGCGATGCCATGTTCATCTTGCTACGCTCTGCTGTGCCCTGCTACGTCCTGCTGTGCCTTGTAAGGCCCACAGTGCCCTGCTATGCCATGAACTACTGCAAAGAACTGCCACAAACAACAATTTTTTTTTCTATTTTTGTTATTTCCACTCTTCATTCCAACCCCAACCGGCCCGTCAGACACCGCCTCCCAAGAGCCTGGGTCTGTCCGAGGTTTCTGCCTAAAAGGAAGTTTTTCCTCGCCACTGTCGCACTGTTGCTTGCTCTGGAGGAAACTACTAGAACTGATGGGTCCTTGTAAATTATGGAGTGTGGTCTAGACCTACTCTATCTGTAAAGTGTCTTGAGATAACTCTTGTTATGAATTGATACTATAAATAAAATTGAATTGAATTGAATTGAATCCCTGGGGCTTTGCCGCTGTGGAGTTGTTTGACTACCTCAGCAACTTCCACCAGGGAAATTAACGACAATGCCCAATCATCCTGCAGCTCTGCCTCTACCACAGAGGACGTGTCAGCTGGATTTAGGAGTTCCTCAAAGTGCTCCTTCCACCGCTCTATTACCTCCTCAGTTGAGGTCAACAACGTCCCATCCTTACTGTACACAGCCTGGATGATTCCCCGCTTCCCCCTCCTGAGGTGGCAAACGGTTTTCCAGAAGCACCTTGGTTCCGACCGAAAGTCCTTCTCCATGTCCTCTCCAAAACTCTCCCACACCCGCTGCTTTTCCTCTGTCATGGCAGAGGCTGCAGCCCTTCGGGTACGTTGGTACCTTGCAACTGCCTCCGGAGTCCTCTGGGATAACATGTCCCGGAAAGACTCCTTCATCAGTTGGAAAGCTTCCCTGACCACGTGTGTTTACCAAGGTGTTTGTGGGTTACCGTCCCTTGAGGCACCTAAGACCCTAAGACCACAGCTCACTGCCGCAGCTTCAGCAATGGAAACTTTGAACAATGTCCACTCAGGTTCAATGCCCCCAGCCTCCACAGGGATGCCCAAAAAGCTCCGCCGGAGGTGTGAGTTGAAAGTCCGTCGGACAGAGGCCTCCTCCAGACGTTCCTAATTTACCCGCACTACCCGTTTGGGCTTACCAGTTCTGTCCAGAGTCTTCCCCAACCCCCCATAATCCACCACCAGATGATGATCAGTTGACAGCTCTGCCCACTCTTCAGCCTCAGATCAGATGAAACGATTATAAAATCGATCATTGACCTTTGGCCTAGGGTGCTTTGGTACCATGTACACTTGTGAGCATCCCTATGTTTGAACTTGGTGTTTGTTATGGACAATCCATGACTAGCACAGAAGTCCAACAACAGACAACCACTCTGGTTTAGATCAGGGAGGCCGTTCCTCCCAATCACGCCTCTCCAAGTATCTCCATCATCACCCACGTGTGCGTTGAAGTCCCCCAGCAGAACTATGAAGTCCCCTACTGGAACCCCATAAAGGACTTCATTCAAGGTCTCCAAGAAGGCCGAATACTCCGAACTCTTGTTTGGTGCAAACAACAGTCAGAGTTTTCCCCCCCCATCACCACCAGACGTAGGGAGGCGACCTTCTCGCCCACTGGGGCACTGCCCAACGCAGCGGTGCTCAGCCGGCTCTATCTACACAGCTGCATCCCATCATCATCATCACCCATAACCGCTGTATATAAACCCAGGCTGACCACCTCTTCAGCGCCAGTTTGTTACATACCCCCACGTGGTAACTATAGGCCAGTCATTTAGTAAACGTTTCTTGTAAGACTTTACTATTTGTCTAACTTTGTTTTCTGTCACAGATTTCGTGTTCTGTCGCAACTCTTTGCAGCTTCCCTAGACGCGCACCGTTTGGACTTCCATATAATCATTCACCACCTCCTGTATTTTGTCTGTTTCTGGATTAAACCTTTTTTTTTTACACTTTTTATTGTCTCCTGGTTGTTCTGTGTCCGGGTCCAACTGAACCCCCAACAAATGTCATCCTGAAACCAAATGTTCCAGTTAACTTTTGATGAAGTGAAGTGAAAAATGAAAAGTTTAAGATGAAAACTTGGACAACACCCCAAAACAAGTTCACGGCTATTTGCATGTGCACGGTGCAATGGTTAACATAAGCCTCTATCCTGAAGCATCCTCTGCTTAATCATCCATTTTAAAATAAATGAGACCATAAATTACAAAATAAACATCTTGCTTTCTTGAAGAAGGTAGGCTACTAAGACTGTAGCGATTGAGGCCTAAACACCAAACACACAACTTTTCTGCTGCCCTAATCTGAGATTCCAATTACTTTTAATCAAATTGATTCCTGCTCCACTCGCCTCAATAGAATAGATAGATAGCAAGACAGCATGATGTTCATTTTGTAAATTATGGTCTCATTTATTTTTATTATGACTAAGTGTGTGGGCTGAAAATGTGATGATCTTTTAAGAAATAGTTTTAGAAAAGTTTTGTACCAATGATAATGGATTTGATGACGTGTCGTCGGTTACGTTTCTTTAACCCTTGTGTTGTCCGCCCGGGTCCCTTTTCAAACTTTTTTGTTTTTGTTTTCACTGACACCACTTTACTATCACTAGTTTTACACTACTTTTTGGAATTAATGATCAATAACCCTCATTTATATATAATTAAACCTAATATTTGAGTTAAAAAAAGCAGAAATTAATATTTTAACTAATTGTTAAGATCAGAGGAAAGTACAGATGAGTTTAGTCAGGAATGAAAGTGATCAGTTGTATTTGCAAAGAGCGTTGTAAGGAATGCAATCAATTTTTTGTGGTAATTTGGTTACAAAGATATCCATATTTCAGATATAGACATTTTTTAAAGGGGTCAAATTTGACCCGAGGAAAACAGGACTGTCTATGGTTACGTGTCATCTGTGACGTGTATTCACTCGCTGCTGTCTACGGGCAATGCTAATGTGCGCTTGTTATATTCCTCAGTGTGTCCTGTAGATATCGTGCGGTGTAACAAGCCTGCAAGAAGTTTCAGCAGACAGAGTTAGCAAGACATGAATGAAGTTGTCTTTATTTGAGTTCACGCTTAAACAAAGAGTACATCAAAACGTGGGCATACTGTGCCACTAAGCCAAGAAAGACAGCGCAACAGACCGCGGGTCACGCACAAAACATAAACGAGCGCACCCTCCACTACCATCCTAGCAAGTTTGTTGACACAGCACTAGAGAGAAAAGATGGCGGCCTCCACAGGAGTGGAGCAAACGATGACAAAACGGACAGATACTTTGTTAAAACCCGTTTCCACAACCAGCCAAGCTGGCGAATCTTTTTCAGCAGATTCGGGGACAGGACAGGACTATTTAGTGGATTTCCTAGAGAAAGAGCTTGGCAGCGACTTGAAATCCCTGAAGAATGTTGGCGAGCTGCTGGAAAAGCTGAGAGAGGAAAACAAAATACTGGAGGAACAGGTGATTCTGAAAGAATACACACATATCCATCTGATAGGTCTCGTTCTTTACCCCCTTGTGTATTAATACTGAAGCTCAAAAACGACAGAGAATTTTAAGAAGGAGGAAACTCGCCAAGAAATGTTATTTATTACTGTAACTTGGTTTCAGAAATACATCCTACTAACGTTGCCTTATGCGTGGGGCTTTTGTTCTGCTGGTGAAAGTGGTAGGATTTATGTGGTGACTGTACACATTTGAGCCACAATATTAATATAATATTCGAAGTTGTGCTCAGCTACATTAAACAACAGTTAAGAACACAATGGCCTGGGCTGCAACTAACGATTATTTTCATTGTCGATTCATCTGTTAATTATTTTCTCGATTTACCGATTAGTTGTTTGGTCTATAAAATGTCAGAAAATGTTGAATAATGTGGGTCAAGTGTTTCTCAAAAGCCCAAGATGACGTTCTCAAATTTCTTGTTTTACCCACAACTCAAAGATATTCTGTTTTCAGTCACAGAGGAGAGAAGAAAGTAGAAAATATTCACAAGCTGGAATCAAAGAATTTTTACTCAAACCAACTAATTGATTGTCAAAATAGTTGCAGATTAATTTAAAAAGTTGATCGTCAACTAATTGATTAATCAATTAATCTTTGGAGTTCTACACAAGATGTTATTCAGTATTCCCTGTAGTCCCTGAAGTTGCTTGTTAGGGATAATCATTAGGAAAAAATCATATAAGATGTGCAATAAACACAAAGCTTGACTCAGCCAATTCTCTTAGTAGCCCAGCTGCCGTCTTTATTTCTGGGACAAAGACTTGTAGCCTTGCATAATGTCAATCTTTGTCAGAAGTGAGATGATAATGACAACTGACAGTGGTCAGATGAGCAGTCCATCTTTTATAGTGCAAACGCTAAAGGTGCTCGTACTTTCAACGTACAGCCATCGCAGGTTTCCTTAAAAAAAGTTGTACACTGTGTTGCATGCTGAAAAATCCTCTACCACGCCTTCAGACAACTTCCCTTCCAGATTCAGCTCACTTTATTTCTGTGATAAACCAAAGCTTCACGCCATCTGATGCATAAAGTACAGCATAAAGAATATTTACAACTTCAGTTTGCAGTCGACCACAAGGCTTGTGCAATCTATGTCGATTACTGTGTCAATTATGAGCAGTGACTCTTATAATTTTTGTCATTCAGGTTCTGACTGTATCCAGTTCTGTGCCTCCTAAAGTTTCTGCAGCTCTGTCTGCTGCTGAGGAGGCTATATGTTCCCTGGAGGGCCTACTGCAGAGAGAGCGACTTATCTCCAACATGCTGCAGCAGGTAGAGCTTCCACCAAGAGAGTTCTAGGCTAAATATTGACTTGAATGAACAAACAAGACAGCAGTGTGTGTTGTCACCACTGATAATATAGTTTCTATTAGTCTGTTACAAATCATTTAATCTTATTCTGACTATTTTCAGAAGTTGCATTTAAGTCCCTTATATATAACTTGACTTGCTGGATATAATTGCAAATACTGGAGTCAATACAATTCTTATACCCAAGCGCACATATCTGTAAAATTGTTAAGTACTTTCTTTGCTGAGTATGAGTATTTTTTCCTCCATAAAATGCTTTTTTCCCCCATTTGACAAAGTAGAGCTTGAATGTTGATTATTGACCTTGTAAATTGAAGTCTGTAAGAATATCTAATATACATACAGTATCCACTTGGGCTGCACAATATATATATCTTTTTTTCAATGTCATAAAAATTTCAACCAACGCAATGAACACATCGCGAAAGGCTGTGACATATCGCGAAAGATACACCGAAAGTTTTGGTGTTACTTGAAAGAAAATAACAGCAGTAGGAGAACTGTCATTCTTGCAAGATGATGAAGAGAGAGACAGAGAGAGATGAAGCAAGCAGTATTCCAGACTCCGCTTGTGACATATAATATAAAGTCTTTTCACTTACTGTATACCATTCTGGGAGGTACAGTATAAGCACTTGTTTGTCTTAATTAATTATTCCATCTTGTAGCACCTACAGGGGGCCCAGCCTTGGATGGATAATCTTGGCCAGACGCTTAACCAAGTCGACACTATAGAAAGACACGTAAAATACCTACGGTGTCTTCAACATATAGAGGAACTCAGGTACTGTAAACAAGGATAACATGATGAAGACACAGATTATTTGTCTAAGACAAATGTTTGAGCAGAGGAAAGAGAGAAGAAAGACATAAATAGATACGTAATTAGATACGTCAAAGCAAAGCACAAGCTGAATTATTGAGTCTAGGTCTATAGTATGAAATATAATATTAGGGGTTCCAAATTTGAATGGGCACAGGTAGTCAAATCTACATTCACTCTGAAGTGTTGAAACCATGCTATAAAAGACATGCTGACTGTGTGCTGTAATATATGTTTGACATCCAAGTATTACTTTTAGAAGAGACAGAATGCACCAGTCTGTGTGCTGCGGGCTGACAGAAGCAGTGATGTGGGATGTTTTGTGTTTTGGCAGTGCTGCAGTCCAGCAGTGTCTGATGACCAGCAGTGTCTGGGAGGCCATAAGGGCCGTAGACAATATGGCTGCACTGGCCGCTGGACTAAACCAGTCTGGATGTTCTCACCTCAAGGACTTCCTCCGAGAAACACTTCACTTCTGGCACAAGATTATCAAGGACCGACTGGCCAGGTAAACCCCGCCCCCTGGACCTTTATGTCTAAATGTGCCCAAGCACGGCGATGCAAAGGTATCCCTGTATCATCATTTTGTATTCAATATACAGTCCCTGACAAAAGTCTTGTTGCTTGTGTACAAATTGGCCTGAAGTGCCGTTGAAATATATTTCTAATTAAGATTTATTTACAAGAAATGGCTCATTTTAATCCCAACAGCTTTTGTAATAATGTTTCAGTGCAAAACAAAACTGTCAAAAAGTATTCCAATATTCACAGCTTGGTAAAGCCCATTGAGTCAATTTTTGTAAAGACATAAGTGTTGTCGCCTGGTCATATGAGCTTCACCTGGGACTAATAATGGATCAATTAGGTCTCAGGTGTGTATAAAAACAACCCCAGTACACTAGACCTTCACATCAACTGCAACTAGACATCTGCAAACATGCCTAAGATTCACCCTGAGACTAAAGTTTTGATTATCAAGAGGCTGAAGACCAGATCCACTGCTGATGTGGCAGACACCTTCAATGTGTCTCAGCGTCAAGTACAGACGATAAAAAAAACATTTGAAGACACTGGAGACATTTTTGACAAGCCCAGGTCAGGCAGACCCAGCAAGACAACTTCTCGAGAGGACCGTTTGTTGGCTCGAAAATCCAAGGCCAGCCCATTTTCCACTGCAGC
>NC_045755.1:520637-554198 GCF_008692095.1 Etheostoma spectabile
AGACCTGGTCCCCTGAAGTCCCTGCGTCAACCAGAACGGTTTGTCGGATTCTGTCTCGTAATGGCCTCCATGGTCGAATCAACATCAACATCAATAGTCTCAAATACCAAGAAGTCTTAGCTACCTTTTATATTCCCAACCATAAAAGAGGCCAAATTCTGCAGCAGGATTGCATACTTCCATCTCCACTTCAAAGTTCCTCAAGGCGAAGAAGATCAAGATGCTCCAGGATTGGCCGGCCCAGTCACCAGACATGAACATCATTGAGCATATGTGGGGTAGGATGAAAGAGGAAGCATGGAAGACCAAACCAAAGAATATTGATGAACTCTGGGAGGCATGCAAGACTGCTTTCCTAGCTATTCCTGATGACTTCATCAATACATTGTATGAATCCTTGCCAAACGCCATGGATGCAGTCCTTCAAGCTCATGGAAGTCATACCAGATATTACATTTGAATCTCACAGCACCACTATTTAATTTGCTGACATATTTAGTATTTGCAGTAAATGTTCAATTTCTGTATAGGCGACAAAACTTGTGTTACCAAAATTAGACCTTTCGTCTTGTTAATTGATAAATCTTTTTTCAGTGAAACTAATTTATTCAGGCATTGAATCATTTGGGAGGGTTTTAGCTTTTCATATGAGCTATTTCTTACACCAATTGATTAATTAAAAGTCAGGTTAATGGCAGGTGTTTCTACAAAATAGATAAGCGACAAGACTTTTGTCAGGGACTGTAAGCTAAATTGCCTCTTCAATTCTTTCATAGTGATTTCGAGAAAGTACTGACTCAACTCCACTGGCCGATCATCTCTCCTCCTACTCAGTCACTGACACCTACTGCCAATGCTCAGGAGATCAACAGCCAGCTGGAGCTGCTTGTCACACAGCTGCTCGCCCTGCAGACCTCGTATCCTTTCAGTTTGGGTTTCTACACATCTGTTTTCTGTACACATTACTCGTTTATTACTATAATAACCTTCATTATATACACAAACCCTGCCTTCTACATATTGTATTCAAATACAACTCATTTGCATTGGCTAAAATGCTTTAAAGGAAACACCCCCTAGATTATGGTCTTCTGACAGCATGGCTCTAGTGATGTCAATGTCTGTTGGTTGGTCCACCACTTTGGTTCAATATCTCATCAAATAATGGATGGAAACTTAATTACATTTTAAAAATCATTCATGTTTTGTGAATCCTACAACTATTGATGATCCCATGAGTTTTCACCTTGTGCAGCAGTTTAAAATGTTTAGTTATTTTATTGAACTATCTTCACATCCACCAGATGAGTTAGCATAAAACTTGGTACAGACATTCATGGTTTCCAGAAGGTGTATCCCAATATACAATGATGATCTGCTGACTTTTAATCGAGTACCACCAGCAGGTTGACATTTTTGGTTCATATTAAATGGTTGTGCAGGTATTGAACAGCACAGAATAAAGGTAGGTACACCAGACTTGATAGAACAATTATATGACAGCAAAAACAATAGCAATGACAACAACACACTGCATCAGCCATCCCAGCATCCTCAGTCAATGCACTTCAAATCATGAATAAACTAAAAGGGAACTCCGAGAGCACAGAATTCCACCAATGCCATGCCCTAGCTCACAATGTTAACAACAGTGACAAATAGTTTGGGTATCTGCCCCATGATTCGGATCCACTCCAAAATTGAATGGCTTCTTCCTTGGCCCTTCCACAAAGTTGAATGGAAATCAGGCCAGCAATGATTTCCATAATCCGGCTGGCAGACAAAAAACAAACACACTGAACTGAAAATATTACGGAGCCCCGGAGGTGACATGAAGGGGGGAAATAAATAACAACAAACATGTACTGGGGTCAAACACGAGATCTTGACTTTGTTTTCCGATATCTCCAGTTTTATTTGCGAGATCTCAACTTTGTTTTGTGAGATATCAAGTTTTATTTGCAAGATCTCGCAAATCCAACAAACAATAAGGCTAACCTAGTAGCACGCCAGCTAGTATCTATATAAAGTATCAAATAAACGATGGATGTATTTAGACAACCAAGTAGATGTAATCATCGCGCTAATAGGTTAGCCTTATTGTTTGTTGGATTCGCGAGATCTTGCAATGAATGAGTGAAATTTGAGATATCACAAGCGATCTCGAGTTTTATTACTCAAGATCTTGCAAAACAAAGTTGAGACCTCGCAAATGAAACTGGAGATATCGAAAATAAAACTGTCCCCAGTACATGTATATTTTAAGAAATATTTTATTGTTTTTCTCTTCTCCATGTCACCTCCGGGGCTCTGTCAAAGATAACTTAATTGGTGGTGGTTAAAAAACAACAACATAAATTTACTTCCAAATTGCTAAAATTGTGATTAGATAAATATCTAAATTTCTTACCGTCCATATGCTAAAATCATTAATACATGCAAATATTGCTCGTACTTTGGATAAAAATGTAATATAAATGTTGTTATAATTACATCTAAGTGTTCTTGAATGAAGATTAGCTAAGAATTAAAAGCTAACATAGACAGTATATAAGATCCAATGTGTATTGCTCTTTGATGTTTGCATCTTACAATTTTAAAAGTGCCATCACTGTGTTTGTGAACAAAATGATTACACGGGATAGACAGTAGAGGATGACAGGGAGTGACATGAAACTGGTTCCCAGCAGGATTTAATCTGGGTATGGTGTGGGTTTGGAACACTGCAAGTGCTCCAGTGTTTGGTTTCTTTAACTTCCCTTTCAGTGATGACCTCATATCCCAGAGGGCTTTGGCTTCTTGTCAAGCTGTACCTACTATCCAGCCTGCTTCTTCAGCCACACCTCTGTCCCAAGAACCCCCCCTCTGTCTGCCCATCCAGCTTATGCTGCTACCACTCAGCAGGAGGTTCCGATACCACTTCTACGGAAATCGACAGACCAACTCCCTCAGCAAGGTGTCTCCCACACAGAACATGCATCACATATACACACACGTGCAAACACTGGCAATGGCAGTAACTCCACGCACCTGTAGCACCCCTGTGTTAAAGCAGACTTTCTTATTACTAATTTTTAGACCAACTTTGGTATAATTGAGTCTATTTTAAATCAGTCCTGTTTCATTATTATGACCTTCTACCTTCATCCATCCATCCATCGTCATCCGCTTATCTGGGGACGGGTTGCATGGGCAGCAGCTCCAGCAGGGAAACCCTAAACTTCTCTTTTCTGAGCCAATGCCTTTCCACATTAGCCAGCTCCGACTGGGGGATCCCGAGGCGTTCCCAGGCCAGGGTGGAGACAAAATCCTTCCACCTAGTCCTGGGTCTTCCCCGTGGCCTTCTCCCAGCTGGTTGTGCCTGAAAAACCTCCCCAGGAGGCATCCTTGCCAGATGCTCAAACCCACTCAACTGGCTTCTTTTGATGCAAAGGAGCAGCGGCTCTATTCCGAACCCATTTTGGCCACTTGTACCCTGAATCTCGTTCTTTCGGTTATAACCTGAACTTCATAACCATGAGTGAGAGTACTTTCTGGCTCAGCTTTCTTTTTGCGGTGCGAGTTGAATATTATACTGCCAATCTCCCGCTCCATTGCTCCTCACTCGCGAACAAGACCCCAAGGTACTTCAATTCCTTCACTTGGGGTAAGGACTCATTCCCTACCTGGAGTAGGCACTCCATAGGTTTCCTGCTGAGAACCTTGGCCTCAGATACGGAGGTGCTGATCCTCATCCCAGCCACTTCACACCCAGCTGCGAACCGATCCAGTGAGTGCTGAAGGTCACCTCTACCGGTATGAAATTATTTTACTGGCCTTTCAGATCATTTTTGCAGAGAACTCCGACCTCCAGTCAATTTGATTTAAAGTGTCAAATCATAACAGGACTCTTTACAGATGGAGTAGGTCCTGGTGCCACCACAATCCCCAAAAAATCTGCAAGGGCTCCGGGGAAGAAACTAAATGAGTTACATGCATTAATGGGACAAATTCTGTTCTGCTTGTGGCATAGTCAAGTGGTTTCGGAAACCCTCTCCAACACCTTTCCAATGAACTAGGATGGCTGTGTCACAACGTTTCTGTGTTTTTCTTAAACTGCCATTCACACCTCATTTAAGCAGTGGTTGGTCAGCTGTGTGGAGGTGGGGCTAAGGTTTCAACTTTGCTCTTTACTCTCTCTACAGTCTGTGAAATACGTGATTCCCGTATTTAAATGACCTTTTCCCTCTCTTTATGACGGATGTCCAGAATATTTCTTTGGGCATAGGCTGACCTTTTTGAGTCCTTAGACACACACTCTCAGCAACAACCTTTATTGTTTGCACCCTAAACTGACCCTCTGTAATCTTTACTTCTACAAGGACAGACAACTGAATCAGAGACTAGTTGTCTACACAGAAAATTAAAGTAAAAAGTTGTCATAAGCCAAAAAATGTAATTCTTTACAATAACTCAAACTCCTCCTTCTGTGCCTTTTTCAGCCAGAGTGGTACCTCACACAGGTTCTGATGTGGATGGGGAACAGCTCGACCTTCATGGAGGAAAAGATCCAACCTATCCTGGACCGAGCTGGAGCCACCATCAGTGCCATGGTATGTTGTTTTATAACGGGCTCTAACGGATTGCTTTGATTTCCTCTGGTTAAGTTTATTCCAAACAGGTATTTCTTTCAGGCACAATAAGTGTTGTATGTGTGAGCAGGTGGAGCTGTGTCGAGGCCTGCTGTCTCTAGTCCAAGAGAAGGTGGCCAGTGATGCTTCTAGGCTGCTCTACGACGATGTGCTCTTCTGTCACTTGGTGGAGGAGGTGCTACAATTTGAGAAGGAGCTGCGAAGTAACCAGTCATACCCAGCTGTGCTACCCGGTCTGCTTCACCTTCTGCTTGAAGACGCAATCCTTCAGAAGTGGCTCACTGTGGAAAAGAAGAGTAAGTATGATATTAGATTAGATAATACTTTATTCATCCCACAATGGGGAAATTCCCTTGTTAAAGCAGCATTTTTTCTACAGTAAAAAAAAATTGATGTAAAGTGGCATCATGTAAAAGATATTGTGAAGTTAGGTGGCCATAGTCCAAAAATAGTGCAGTGTAAGTGAATAAGTGACATGAAATTAAATAGAATAATATGTAATTAAATAAAATAGCAAAAGTAAGTCCCCACAGTATAGATGATATTGAGTTTAACCATAGTATACATAAGTACTTGGAATGGAAAAATATAAACACAGATAATAAAAATATACTTAGAGCCGTGGTGAGTACATGCTATATTTGTATTATTCATCATAATTTTAGCATATGGAAGGGTAGCAATTTAAATGTAAATGTGCTGTATTTATATAGCGCTTTTCTAGTCTTAACGACTACTCAAAACGCTTTTACATCATACAGGATACACTCACCATTCACACACATTCATACACTGTGGCCGAGGCTGCCGTACAAGGTGCCACCTGCTCATCAGATAAACACTCACACACATTCACACTCCGATGCGCAGCACCGGGGGCAACTCGGGGTTCAGTGTCTTGCCCAAGGACACTTCGACGTGGGACTGCAGGGCCAGGGATTGAACCACCAACCTTCCGATTGGCAGGCAACCGCTCTGCCACAGCCGCCCCTAATTTAGATATTTATCTATTCACGATTTTAGCATATTCTGAGTAAATTAATGTTTTTTGTTTTTCTTTTACATCCACCAAGGAGGTTATATTTTACGGAGGCCCGGAGGTCACATGGAGGAGAAAAAAAAAAAAAATACACGAACTGGGGACAGTTTTATTTTTGATGTCTCTAGTTTCATTTGCGAGTTCTCAAGTTTTATTTGCGATATCTCAAATTTCATTCATTGAGGCTACCGGGACAGTGTTTTTCAACTCCTGTCATTGCATCAGTGTGTTTATAATTAATATTATAAAGTCAGTTTATTATTAGAATGCAACTTATGTTTGTATTAAAATGAGCCCTTGCACCACTCCAAACGCAGTGGCAATGCTCAGAGCACCTTCCAGAGCATGCAGACTAGTTTCATCACCTTGTAGCTGAAGGCAGTGGCTTGGCAAGCTATTATCATAACGCAGTTATGATAATCTGTGTTTAAAGAAGTGCATAGTTGTACCTCTGGATTCACTTTAAAACAACATTAGGAAATGCATATTGCTTTGAATTTTAGAGTTCTATATTCACATTTTATGTCACATTACCAGCACGGGGTGTAGAATTTTGAGAATGTGACTCCTGAAATTAACATGACGTGATACGCGTGATCCCCCCTGTTGGAAATACAAAAACACTTGTATAGTGGTGTAACAGAGAGGAAGAACTTCCCACACAAAAGATGTAATTATCAGATAGTTGGCTTTTCTCTTACCGTCTTTACAGACTAAAAAACAAATTTCAAGTGTCAACATGACGCATAAGAAGTCTCATAAATATTTTGCTCCTCTTCACAAGGTTCCGATTTGATTACATTTCCACTTTGATATCAATTAAGTTTGGGACATTTCAGTTACAATACTAATTTTGCTTAAAGATATTCTCAGAGAACATGTGCTGTAAATTGTACAAGTTTGAGGTGGTTTATATAGCTATGGTGAAAAGGCATATATTAAAAGATTTATTTCTGTATTTTAATGATCAATATCAGATCGCCCAAACAAAGATTGATTTTAATTGGAGAATTGATTATTTTAACCCAATGCTATTAAGGTTTTTTTCCTCAAGGTATACCAACCCACAACACTAGTAAATACTTGCATTGACTCCGTACCTCTACATTCATATCATTTTAAGGTAAATCATTCTGTCTCCTACAGCTTGCTAATTTACAAGCTGATATTTACCCAACTCAAAATAAAAAGTGGCACAGAAATTGAGTTTTATTGAGATTACACAATATACCAAGTGGCTTCATCAGACACCGTCCACCAAGAGCTTGGCTAGGTCCGAGGTTTCTCCCTAAAAGGAAGTTTTCCTCACCACTCAAGGTTTCTGCCTAAAAAGGAGTTGTTCCTCTCCACTGTCAAACTAAATTGTTTTTAAATTGTTTTTTTCTTTGGGGAATTTTTGGAATTGTTGGGTCTTTGTAAATTATGGAGTGTGATCTAGACTTACTCTATCTGTAAGTGTTCTGAGAGAACTCTTGTTATGATTTAATACTATAAATAAAATAGAATTGAATGATACAATCCCATACATACTTAACACATGTTAAGACATGCGTTCCTCATGACCTCGGTATGTCTGTTCAAGAACAGTGAAGGAGCATTGTAACCCTGTATTCCTATGTATGTACAGTGGCAGTGGAGAAGATGGATGCCATGCTGTCGGCCGAGGGAGCTTGGAGCTCTCAGTACAAAGATATCAGTGACATGGATGAGCTGAAAGCTCCAGATTGTGCTGAGACCTTCATGACTCTTCTACAGGTCATCACTGGTAAGACTACTCATTTTAACTTGTTTAAGGGCCTTTTCACAACTGAAAGTCCGAATGAGGTCCGGACCAAGGTTAATGTTTTTGTTACAAAGTATACACATGATCCGGTTAGTTGCAGTTATGCAAGCGCACTAAAGAACTATACATGACATATCTACTTCACATACTTGAAACATTGTTTTGTTGCATTGTTGATAAGCAAGACATGGGAACTTTACTCGGGTTTTGTGAAGCATTTGTTCAGAGCCAAACTGAAAACTATCGCTTAACAAGTTAACTGCTGATTTATTCTCTGCTCTAATAGCCGACAGCTGTCTGCTCTGAGCACATTCACCGTCTTTCTCTCTCTCTCTCAACACCTACACACTAAGGACTGAGCTATTCCTTAAAGAAGCTAAGCTTCTCTTATAACACAACTTGCTGTATTTACTGTCCAAAAAATGCTTTTACACTTTAAGGCTCTGACACACCAACCCAATTATCGTCCGCCGGACAGTCTAGCGAACTCGGTGACTCAAGACTGGTCGATTTGGTCCATGCCGTCGGCATCCATTTTGACTAATTTGACTTGTTGAATCTGCCAGTGGGCAGTCGGACTCAATCACCAATCTGATTGGGTGGAAGCACAGCCGAAGCACTGCTACATCGGCGCAGAGATCACACAGCACCTTACACCCCCCAACTTCCGTCAACATACTTGGTGTGAATAGCTGGCTATTTTTCCTACAGTACCAGCGACTACATGGGGACATACACAACACATTTCAGGGACATACCTGCTAATTTCAGCAAGACAATGCTAAGCCACATTCTGTGTTACAACAGCGTGACTTCGTAGTAAAAGAGTGCTAGTACTAGACTGGCCTGCCTGCAGTTCAGACCTTTCTCCCAGTGAAAACGTGTGCCACATTATGAAGTGACAACGGATATCCAGGAGTGTTAGCAACTGAAGTTGTACATTAAATAAGAACAGGAAAGAATTCCACCTACAAAGCTTTACCAATAAGTGTCCTCAGTTCCCAAACGCTTATTGAGTAAAGGTGGTAAACATGCCCTAGTCCCAGTTGTTTTGAAAAATGTTGCAGGCATCAAATTCAAAAATCATGAATATTTGCTAAAACACAATAAGGTTTATCAGTTTGAACAATAAATATATTGTATTTGTAGTTTATTCAATTGAATATAGGTTGAAAAGCATTTGCAAATCATTGTATTGATTTTATTTACATTTTTATACACAACGTCTCAACTTCATTGGAATTTGCAGGGGTTTGCAGAACATATTTTTCCTATCTCTTACTTAACTTTGCAGAGAACGTTATGGCATTTTGTTCATATCCATTTTTCCAGCTTGCGGCCTTCTTCTTCCCTGCCTTTTACAGGCACATTGCTGTATTTCTTGCTCCATTACCACCAACAAATGATTGATTTGTGGAATAGTGTCAAGGCGTTGACAGGAAGGCGTATCATCTGCGGTTGTGCATGAGATACACACAAACGGGGACCCACTCATAACAGCATTACTCCAAGAGCTCAAATACTTGACAGGGTACCTTTAAAAGCACACAGGATAGTAATGTAAGCTGTTTCTTTTGTCATCCTGCTGCGCTTAGAGCGGTACCGGTCCTTGCCCTGTCCTTCTGCACAACTTAAGTTCTTGGGGCTACAGAGAGAACTGGTGGATGACTTCCGCATACGCCTCACCCAGGTAATAATGACAGAGGCTGCTATTATGAATGAGGCTGCTACAATGAATTGTCCTCACAGTGGACCTCTCCTTAATGTTACCAAACAATAATGTTCAAACCAGGAGAAACATTTATTTAGGCGTCATCAACACCAGGATGAAAATTTGTGTTTTACTGGCCTCTCTGGTTTCCAGTCTGTTTCTGGCGTAAATGTGATTGTACATTTCTGTCTGCTTGTAAATTTACCTTGAAGTAGGTTGTGTATTGTAAGATGGGAGTAAATGGGTGTAAAGCTGTAAATCTCTTTGAAAAATATTTTATGTTGTGTCATGGTGTTGTAGCCATTGTCCTATTTTGTTCGGTGTTATAGTTTTGTCAAATTGTTTGTGGAATTAGAACTGAAATCAATTAAAAGGTTTTGTGAAATGACTGAGGCCGATAATCGGCTTTTCCTTTCCAGGTGATGAAGGAGGAGTCTCGCTGCCCGCTGGGTGCCCGTTATTGTGCCATCCTTAATGCTGTTAACTACATTTCCACCATCTTAGGAGACTGGGGAGACAATGTGGTGAGTGGGGTTTATTAAATGAATTTACTCTATTCATCTGTTTTTGCAACAGCACCATGCACCAGCAGAATGTTGCCATGGCTGGACAGTTTTCAATGGGGTCACTTATGCCCCTTGTTTTCATATAAAAGCTGAATTTACTGAGAAGAATCTCAACTCAGTCCTGACCTAGGGCCTCATTTTTTTTAGGCCTCATATATATATTTATATATATATATGAGGCCTAAAAAAAAAAAAATATATATATATATATATATATATATATATATATATATATATTTATTATGTGTGCAGCAAAAGGAGCTAGAAACATGTGTAGGTCCCACGGAAAAGTTTGGATTAAACAATAACCTGTAATTAGGGTTGAGTGCCATACACTTTTTTTCTGGTACGGTAACTGGAATTCGGTTAATTAGTGATTTCTTACACTGCACTTTAACTTTCATTCTTGTATTTGTATCTTATTCTGTTGTAGCTTGTATTTGTTTTTAAACTGCTCTCTAATGTTTTATGTAAATCGTTTTTAATTACCTTGTTGCTAAAATGTGCTATATAAATAAAGTTGCCTTGCCCCACAACCTTAGCCTGTCAGTCAGTCAATAGGGCATAGTGAAGGCAGTGGTGCCTTTCTGAGGAATCTCAGTTAACCCGTACCGTGACAGCTTTCACTTTGCTGTGGAGTTTTGAAAAGTGTAAACACACTTGCTTTACCCGCATTGCCGTGACTCACTGTGACTCTAACAAAGTCAACGTTGATTTGTTCCGTCGGCACCACAGCTCTGCGTGCGTGCGTGAGTGCGTGCATGTGTGCGTGCGCGTGTGTGTCGGCAACCGTTTCGGAGCTCCTCTCTCTAGCTAAGTTTCCATCCACTTATCAATTGAATTATCTGAAGTTCGGTAATAAAACTCATGTGAATAAAGCTGGTGAAAGTGTGTTTCCATCCAACAGCTTTAAAGCCAATAAAAACTTGTGTGTAATGACATCACATGCTGTTTTGCGATCAAATTGGCATATCAAATTGATATGGTGTTAAGTTGTTTCCATTCATTTTCACACTGAATCGCACAACATTCAAGCAAACTTTTGCAAACAAAGTTTTTCTAGACAAAATGTTCATTCTCCAACCCATCCTATAATACTAATATTGTGCTCAACATCTTGCAAGCAAAAAGAACAAATCTGTATCAAATTAGTTTATTAGTTGTGAAGTTATTGTAGTTTAGCAGAGCATCACAATATTATAATGTGCATCACTGAGTTTTAAACATTTAAAAGAGAACTGGTTACTTTCAAATTATGCTGTCAAACAATAACTACGTCTTATCTTATCATCAAAATCTTCACTGGTAGGGCACTGGCCAAACGTTTCAAATGCTGTACAGGAACTTTTCCTGAGTAAAATCAAGGCTTAAGTTGGTATAATTGTCATTTTAGAGGTTTTCTAATCAAACAATGTATAAAGAATGTTGAAGATTCAATAAAAAAAGATTTGAACCATGGGCACAAGAAGTTTTATGTGAGACTACTCTGCACCGTGCTGCCAGCTAACATTTCTGGTGTTTACCTCTTCCTTTATTCCTTCTTCAGTTTTTCCTGCAGCTGCAGCAGGCAGCAGTTTCACTTGGTGAGGAGGTAGTACTGGGAGGCCTGGGGGTGTTGGAGGTTGGTCGCCTGGCTTCCCTGGAGGGCTCTCTATTTGAAGGTCTGTTGGCGTTGCTGGATCGACTGAAAGGAGACATGCTGGGACGACTGCTGGAATGGACCATGAGAGAAATCACAGAGAAAGTCAAACCATATGGCCAGGACAGGTGAGAGACATCAGTCTGTTGATGAGTACCATAATGTATTATATTTGACTGCTTCTTACTATCAGGTTAGGACTGTCATATACTGCTGCAGTGGGTATGGTTTTTGTATAAGAAAGGATTGCCCTCTAAACTTCTTGCCCACTGTTGCAAAGCCAGAAGGTTTGTATCTCAGGCTTGGTTCTGCTTTCCGATGTTTACCATTTTCTTTGCTGGTGGGGACTCATTTTTATTTAGTTATTTATGTAAACATTACTGTAAAATGTCAGAATTAGCCAGGAGGGCTAGTTTTCATAGTAGTCCCTGGCCATGTGTGAAGTTGGCAGCCAAAACTCAAGAAACCGTTTTTAAACAAAAGTCCTGATGTAAAATCATGGTTCTAGAACTTTATTTATTTTTATTTTTTTTACTCCTTTTGAAACATTCAGTTCCCACTGACCAGTGCAAAACATTTTAGAACAAAAAGCCTATATAAAGAGAACCAATACAGCACTGTCAGAGTCTGATTTACTTAATAACAACAGAATACAGTGATACAGAAAATAGAAAAAAATATAAATAAAAAACAGAAATACAAAAACAGCAAAATAACTGTGTACAAACAAACCAGCAAGCTGCCAAATCCTTTTATTATCCTTTATTCCTCTCCCTCCCCATCTCCTGAAGCTCTTTTAAAGGTGCCCTGCCACATAACACCGTTTTTACTTGCATTGTTGTTGATATGTTAGGTGCATATGTGTGTGTGTGTGTGTGTTATGTGGTGAATATGAATATGAACTGCTACCTCCTCTGTCAGCACTAGCTACTGTAAAAAAATAAGAGGAGAAATGAGGCCAATCACAACAGCTGGTCAGTCTGACGTCATGTTGCCTGAGCTCATTACTATTCATGAGCTATGTTGAGCCAATCAGAGTCAAGCAGCTTAGCTCGTTGAATAGTAATGAGAACTGGCCAAAATGGAGCTGAGTCTTCCCGCGGGCTTTCTATACCACACTAGAATGGCTTGAAACAAGGTAACAAAGGTAACCAAGTTACAGAGTAACAAGAATGGTAGAACAGACATTACCACAAAGTAATGAAATAAATGTGGTGGGGCACCTTTAACTCAGCCTCCCCTAATTGGACCCTACCACCTTCACTGCTTATTATAGGGTGAGCGAACGTGCGAAAGCAACAATAACACTTTGTTTCTGAAAAATATCATTACAAGTAGATAGATCAGTTACTGCTGATATTACTCATATATGTGCATGCAAAATAATAGGCACCCCACATTTAATAAAAATGTCATTCACTGTAGAACAATATCTCATCTGTTGTTCTACATTTTAGGAGTGGCCAGCCCCTCAGGACCTAATCAGGCACACCTGCATACACTCTCCTTGATTAAGGTGATCTACCCCCCACATCACAGGCAGAACCATATACGATGAACCCATAAACCAAACAGGCCTATGTCATAAGATAAAGTAGCAAATACTTAAAACATGGCACCGAAATTAAGTATTAATCAGACACAAAACATTGTTCATTTTGGGAACAGGCTTGTAAAAAGGGAGAAAGGCAGCCTATTTACAATAACCTTGTAGCTGAAAAACATTTAAATGCTACATTTCAGATGTTTAGAATCCATGACTAAAGGATGATTTCCCGCTAAAGGTTTATTTTTCTCTTATGGGAAAAATTAGTTTTTGAATGGCTGTCTGTGCCTAAATCATTTCATCAGTGGGATGTTCTCGGTACCATTGTTGCTCACTTGTTCTGCCTTCTATACTGGTGCTTCAAACCCAGCCAGACTTTGAGATCAGATGCAGGGTGTTGTTGTAAATAAACGGTCTTTATGTTTCTATTGGTGCCATTGAGTTTTTCAGTTATAATATTATTTTATTAGTAAATCTGACACTTTTTTTTGTCATTAGTTCTCATAGATCTCTGTAATATTTATATTTTAGCCTGTGAAAAAGAGTAGGGTGAGCCCTAGTAGTTTAACATTTTTGAATATTTGGTTATTTCATATTTTTTCCCGTG
This sequence comes from Etheostoma spectabile, assembly GCF_008692095.1. Lineage (NCBI taxonomy): Eukaryota > Metazoa > Chordata > Actinopteri > Perciformes > Percidae > Etheostoma > Etheostoma spectabile. Next base: position 534,160 of record NC_045755.1, read on the forward strand.
ACACCAGATTCCATGTGCCCACGCAGTCTTGTAAATAGAACCAAGACTCAGGTTCTGGTTCAGACTTGTTCTTGTACTTGATTCTTGCTGTTCGGAGGTTGTACTTCATGGTTGAATGCACTTATTGGAAGTTGCTTTGGATAAAAGTGTCAGCTAAATTAATGCAATGTCATATGAAACTGTTGAAATCTTAGGATTTAGACTGAAGAAATGATGGGACTTGTCTGTGGGCTCATTCTGCTATATAGTTATCTGATGCTGCTATCTGGTGGACTCATACTGGTATTATGCAACATTTACATTTAACCTAACTTAACCACAGAGGGCAGAATCAGTCCATGGGATTTTCCCAAAACACCAGACATGTTATCTTTTGTACAAGCACAGTTTTTCTGTCTTTGGAACGTTTGTTTTTCCTCTTGTTTGTCTCTTTGCATAATTACTACTGCTTGTTTTGGGGCACTTGAGTGTAAATGTCCTGAAGTTGTGGGAATTCTGGCTTTTGTTTAACAGCATAATTAGGATGGAAAGGCCACTTTTAAGATTTACCGTATTGGTTTTTTTTCGGCCAAATGGCCTTTGAATGGGAGTGCTAGGGGCACTACTATGATTGCATCAAAATCAACATTTTTAAAACATAAAAAAGGCTCAACACTAAATGAAACTTTGCTCGATGTATCCCCAAGGGCTCTACACATGAACTTGAGCATTGAGAACATTGTGTACACAGAGTTTATTAAAAAATGTTTTGAACTACTCATTTTCTTTTCATGTTTGTTTTTAAGTAAAGGTGCCCTGCCACACACATTTCATGGCTTTGTGGTAATGTCTGAAGTTCTACCATGGACTCTGTAACTTGGTTACCTTGGTTACCGTGTTTTAAGCCATTCTAGCGTGGTATAAAATGCCTGCAGGAAGACTCCGCTCCATTTGGGCCAGTTCTCATTAATATCCTTGATAATCCTTAAATAATCCTTGACACAGCGCAACTGGGCGAGCTCATGAATTGTAATGAGCTCAGGCAACATGACCTCTGACTGACCAGCTGTTGTGATTGGCCTGATTTCTCCTCTTGTTTCTTGTCAGTGGCTAGAGCTGACAGAGAAAGTAGCAGTTCATCTTCACATTCACCACATAACACACACACATATGGACCTAACATATTTCAAAAAATACAAGTAAAAACGGTCTTAAGTGGCAGGGCACTGTACATATTTATACAAAATGTATAAACATCTATACATATGTATACACATGTAATAACATAACACATGTCACAGATTACATTTATGACCCTTAGAAAGGTACAGTGCAATTTTAGTTCAAACTATACCATAAAACGTTTTCAAACAATCAATTGAAAGTGAAAGTACCATACATTGTGAGGAAAAAAAGGATAGCCCTCAGAACTAACAAACCTAAACAGTAGTTGTAATGCTAATCAAGGTCAAATAACGTGGTTTGACTCCATAAACGAGTTAGACCCTAATGTTCACAGCCCAGACTAGCAGCTAGCTTCTACACACCAAAGTAGCCCGTTAGATGTATGTGAATTAATTTAGCCAGTCTCCTACGGAAGGGGATGGGCAATTAATTTTTCCACCAAACACCCCTTTGGCTTACTGTTTTTGGCAATTTTGTGGGATCTAATAACTTGGCCACAAGAACATGAGTTTTTCTGAACTTTTTCTGGAAAGCTAGAGGGACTATGTTTGATTGTACTAAACAATGTCCATAAGCTTGTAGTGGTTGAAAAAGTTGTGATTTTGCCAGGATCCTTTGCAACCTGTCTGTTTGTTTTTTATTGCTTATTGTTTTTGGATGTCGTCCTGATGCCTTCATTTGCCCTTGTAAAGCATTTTGAATTGCCTCTGTTTGAATGTGCAGTATAAAGATACAAAGTAATGACTTTACTTAAACAATTTTCCAAGTCCTGTAACTGTTTTAGGAACTGAGCTCAGTCCCAGATGCCGACTGTCTAAAACAAGGACGCCAGGTTGCGGTTTACCATGCAGAAAGATCATTGTAATGGAGGAGTAGGGGGTAGAGGAGATCTCAAATAATTAGGAAAGAAAGTATTGCCTTTGCCTACAACATTGACACGCTTTTGCCGCTTGCATTGCTTTGAAAATAGATTATTCTCCCATAGTTTTCACCCAACAGGGTGACCAAAGTATTAAGGTTTTCACTGATGTGTTCTCTCTCTTGCCTTTACTTTGTCTTGTCTTTAGGTGGTTGTCTCTACCACCCCAGCATGACCAGTCCACCATGACGCTGTCCAGTTCAGCATGTTCCATGATGCTGTGTGTGAGGGACAGATTGCTAAATCTTCATCAGGTCCTGAGTCTTTCTCTGTTCCAGCTGGCCTGGCAGGGCCTGGCAGAGAGACTCGACAACGTTCTCTACCAGGATGTAAGAGATTTTAAAAAAAGCACTAAAACCTACTTTTTCTGTTCCAAACAACTGATGTTTCCTTACCATGCAGTTACAATGAAATTGGCTCAATACATCCATGTGTCTGTCTGTCAGGTGATCCTGTCTAACCATTTCAGTGAAGGAGGTGCAGCTCAGCTTCAGTTTGACATGACCAGAAACCTATTTCCTCTGTTTGGTCACTACTGCAAAAGACCTGAGAATTTCTTTAAACAGTAAGTGTGTGTGTGTGTGCGTGCGTGAAAGATCATTAGGCTGTTGTTCGGGTGTGTACCTCCTTTCTCTGTTGTAGGGAGAAATGTGCACTGTTTTTCCTTTAAATCGCAGTTTAGAAAATGTACATACGCACATCATTATGTGACCCCCAACATGTTTGGGGCTAACTGTGGTCCAAGCACTTCCAGCACACATAAACTGAGGATAGAAATCAGAGAAACTGATTGTTTATATCTCATTGAATCTCTGTCTGAGATGGTTCTCCAGAGAAACTGGCTGGCTATAAATATAGAGTGGTGTGTGTCAAGAGAACCAGCCATGTGTGTGGTTATGTCATCCATGCATATAATGCATGTTTATGCTTAACATCTTATGCTACTGTCATAACAGATGGGATGGTAATGATCTTAGGACAAATAGTAACCTAAGAAAATACTTCCAAATCATCTAGTCCCTGGTAACGTGACTAGCCCTTCTTAAAAGGCAATGAAGATTAAGAGCCTACGTTTAACTTAGATTCCAACTGCATTATTATTAGTTTTGTCTCCATATGCTTTCTTGCTCTCTCCACAGTGTTAAGGAGGCGTGTATCATCTTGTGTCTTAACGTGGGCTCTGCTATTCTGCTGAAGAATCTCCTTAAAGAGTCAGAGGATGAAGCGAGCGATTGGGCAGGTGCAGGGGATCCTCCACCAGAGTCTGCTCTGAATGAGTTGGGAGTTTACTGCCTGGCACCCTGTGATGTGTTGATTCTTCTCAACCTCAGAGCCTCCTGGCCTGGACACTAACAATCCTACCTGCCAGGATTCTGGGGTGGGGAGTGTGCATCAGATTGAGTGCTCTGCAAGTTTTTCTTCTGACATTTTTGTCATTAGCTTTCTTTTTCCTAAACAACACAGGTGATATTTGTTAATTTAGGACTGTTCAGATAGTGGTAAGTAAGTTAATACTATTGCAATGTCATTGTATAAACTTATTTTGTTGGACTATTATTTGGGATCACCTCAGTTGATTGAAGTGTATTACAACAAAGTAAAAATAACAGTTGTCCTTTGTCTGGTGGTTTATGTAATAAACCCTTACCTGCAATACTTTGGCCAATGGTTCAACGTACTATTCCCTAGCAGACTCAGAGTATTACCATTGTCAGAATTATCGCTCTGCCTCTACCAGCATTGTAAGCTTGCCTTTTATCTGTGGGGCTTACCAAAGCTCTCTATTCTGTCTTTTGGCTCTTCGCTAACTGCTCTGTCCACCTTGGCCGTTTGGAGGACTTGGTTCTTATCCAAGTATGCTGCATTTCCGTTGCAGAGGAAATATAGTTGCAGAGTAAACAAAAAGTCCTGATTAACTGTGTGAGAATGCAACTGATGGAAGGAGATAAATCAGCAGCTTGGTGAAATAATATTTCAAAATGTATAATGAGCCTTTCTGCAATGAAATAAAAGGCAGCACTTTATTGTTAACTGATAAATAATTTAATCAAAGTGATAGCTTTATTTCATTTTATGAGTTATGTCAGAAAGACATACCAGTATATTAACCTGCTTTTTTGGTTCTGAGACTAACTATTAAGGTTATAGCCGGTTAACATAACCTTAGTCTGTTTCTCAATTAATTGTGGGCATCACTTTTTAGTGTCCACTGGAAATTCTTCCAGTTGGTGTGTGTTGCTCTTTACATTATATTTGCTATACTGAGGAATTTGATGTAAAAATTCATCTGTTGTCTGAATGCTTCTTGTACACTCACCTACAGGATTATTAGGAACACCATACTAATACTGTGTTTGACCCCCTTTCGCCTTCAGAACTGCCTTAATTCTACGTGGCATTGATTCAACAAGGTGCTGAAAGCATTCTTTAGAAATGTTGGCCCATATTGATAGGATAGCATCTTGCAGTTGATGGAGATTTGTGGGATGCACATCCAGGGCACGAAGCTCCCGTTCCACCCTATCCCAAAGATGCTCTATTGGGTTGAGATCTGGTAACTGTGGGGGCCATTTTAGTACAGGGAACTCATTTTCATGTACAAGAAACCAATATGAAATGATTCAAGCTTTTTGACATGATGCATTATCCTGCTGGAAGTAGCCATCAGAGGATGGGTACATGGTGGCCATAAAGGGATGGACATGGTCAGAAACAATGCTCAGGTAGGCCGTGGCGTTTAAACGATGCCCAATTGGCACTAAGGGGCCTAAAGTGTGCCAAGAAAACATCCCCACACCATACACCACCACCACCAGCCTGCAGAGTGGTAACAAGGCATGATGGATCCATGTCTCATTCTGTTTACGCAAATTCGACTACAATCGGAATGTCTAACAGAAATCGAGACTCACAGACCAGGCAACATTTCCAGTCTTCAACTGTCAATTTTGGTGAGCTCTTGCAAAATGTAGCCTCTTTTTCCATTTGTAGTGGAGATGAGTGTACCCGGTGGGGTCTCCTGCTGTTGTAGCCCATCCGCCTCAAGGTTGTGCGTGTTGTGGCTTCACAAATGCTTGCTGCTAACCCGGTTGTAACGAGTGGTTATTTCAGTCAAAGTGCTCTTCTATCAGCGGAATCAGTCGGCCCATTCTCCTCTGACCTCTAGCATCAACAAGGCATTTTGCTCACAGGACTGCCGCATACTGGATGTTTTTCCCTTTTCACGCCATTCTTTGTAAACCCTAGAATTGGTTGTGCGTGATAATCCCAGTAACTGAGCAGATTGTGAAATACTCAGACCGGCCCGTCTGGCACCAACAACCATGCCACGCTCAAAATTGCTTATATCACCTTTCTTTCCAATTCTAACATTCAGTTTGGAGTTCAGGAGATTGTCTTGACCAGGGTCCACACCCCTAAATGCATTGAAGCAACTGCCATGTGATTGGTTGATTAGATCATTGCATTAATGAGCACTTGAACAGGTGTTCCTAATAATCCTTAAGGTGAGTGTAATTCCATCATTATACAACCTACAGCACTAATCCTAAAATCACCGTTACAAGTTACCTATGTGGAAACACTAGTATAGCTCTTTTTATGTGTGTCTGTAGTCTTCTTTTTATTGTGGTGTACAATATGTATATATTTTTTTGTTGAGTCTTACAATAAAGCAATAATTAACTTTTAAGTACACGGACTCTCATGGCCAGAGAACATTTTTGACATATGCTGTACTCCCCATCCATCCATCCATCTTTGTCCGCTTATCCGGTATCGGGTCGCAGCTCCAGCAGCTCCAGCAGGGGACCCAAAACTTCCCTTTCCCAAGCCTCATTAACCTGCTCCAACTTGGGGATCCCAGGCCAGGTTGGAGATATAATCTCTCCACCTTGTTCTGTGTCTTCCCGAGGCCTCCTCCCAGCTGGACGTGCCTGAAACACCTCCCTAGGGAGGCGCCCAGGAGGCATTCTTACCAAATGCCTGAACCACCTCAACTGGTTCTTTTCGACGTGAAGGAGCAGCGGCTTTACTCCGAGCTCCCCAAGGAAGACTGAACTCTCTCCTATCTCTGAGGGAGACGCCAGCCCCCCTCCTGAGGAAACCCATTTCGGCCGCTTGTACCCTGGATCTCGTCCTTTCGGTCATGACCCAGCCTTCATGACCATAGGTGAGGGTAGGAACGAACACTGAGCGGAAGATCGAGAGCTTTGCCTTCTGGCTCAGCTCTCTTCTCGTCACAATGGAGCAATAAAACGAACGTAATACCGCACCCGCTGCTCCAATTCTCCGACCAATTTCAAGCTCCATGGTCCTCTCCCTCGCAAACAAGACCCCAAGGTATTTAAACTCCTTGACCTGGGGTAAGGACTCACTCCCTACCCGGAGAAAGCACTCCATCGGTTACCTGCTGAGAACCATGGCCCCAGATTTAGAGGTGTTGATCCTCATCCCAGCTGCTTCACACTCGGCTGTTAACCGATCCAGTGAGTGCTGAAGGTCACAGACCGATGATGCCATCATGACCACATCATCTTCAAAAAGCAACAATGAGATTCTGAGCCCACCAAACTGCAACCCCTCCCCACCCCGACTACGCCTCGATGTTCTGTCCATAAATATTATAAACAGGATTGGTGACAAAGCGCAGCCCTGGCGGAGGCCAACCCTCACCTGGAACGAGTCCAACTTACTGCAGAGAACCCGGACACAGCTCTTGCTTTGGTCATACAGAGATTGGATGGCCCTGAGAAGGGACACCCTCACCCCATACTCCCGCAGCACCTCTCACAGTATCTCCCGAGGGACCCGGTTACATGCCTTCTCCAGATCCACAAAACACATGTAGACTGGTTGGGCATGCTCCCTCCAGGATCCTTGCGAGAGTGAAGATCTGATCCGTTGTTCCACAACCAGGACAGAATGTGCATCGTTCCTCTTTAATCCGAGGTTCAACAATCGTCCGAATCCTCCTTTCCAGCACCTTGGAGTGGACTTTACCAGGGAGGCTGAGAAGGTGATACCCCTGTAATTAGCACACATCCTCTGGTCTCCCGTTTTGAAGAGAGGAACGATGCACATTCTGTCCTGGTTGTGGAACAACTGATCAGATCTTCACTCTCGCAAGGATCCTGGAGGGAGCATGCCCAACCAGTCTACATGTGTTTTGTGGATCTGGAGAAGGGTAACCGGGTCCCCCGGGAGATACCGTGAGAGGTGCTGCGGGAGTCTGGGATGAGGGGGTCCCTTCTCAGGGCCATCCGATCTCTGTAGCCTATGACCAAAGCAAGAGCTGTGTCCGGATTCTCAGCAGTGCCACTCCTTAGGCACTGGCCCAGACCTCCATGCAATTAAATGAAATGAAAATTAGACATTTTAATTTAACTAGTAAATAAAACATATGTACATTAAGTTAAAGATAAAAAGTTAAGTTGATTCCAGAAAATGTCTTTGTTAAATAAGTTTGCCTGTAAGAAAATCCTCTTGGCTTTTTTTCCTCACAATTTCTAATAGATGGACACACACACTGACAGATTTCACACACTGGGTGTTTTTATTGAATAGGCATAATAAATATAACAAAGAAGTCAGTCCAACACAGCCATGACACTAGTTGTCCGATGCACATACTGTCCGATGTCACTGCTCTCATGGCTGTTTCCCATGAAGCAGATCCACTCAGGGTTAATACAACTTGCCACCAGACGTGTTTAGGGTTGTGACTTAAGCAAAGTGTGCAGTAGTCTAAGGAGGAATCTCAATCTATTCCACCAGAAATCTGCCCTGTAGCCATCAGCAAAGGGTTTGTACACAAACAAATCCAGGACAAGACAGAGGAATCTGTTATTGTGCTTTGGAAATGTGGATAGTCCTGTAGGTGAGGCATTAGGGACACAGCAGCAAGAGAACACAGGGTTAAAAACACATGGAAAAGAAATAGTGGTTACTGTTTTAAACACAAATGTTTCCAGTTATTCCACAGGGTTTATGAACCTTAAAATACCAGTGCTGCTATCAGCCGGCAATGGATAAACATTAAATTAAAAAATAAATACGTGAAATCAAGACATTCCAAACAAACCATTATAGGCTGTGGGTCCTTCACAGACTTAATACTGTAGACAGTGAAATACTACAGGGAACTGGGTTTGCAACGATGTCCACTTCTTGTTTCCTCAAAACTCATCTTCCATCCAGAATTCATCAGAAAGGGTCACGATAAATACAGCTCAGTCTAAAGACAACATGCACTAATGAGAATATTTACACCATCAGAAAGGATTCATTCAGACGGCAGTAAGTTGCAACAGCGGCAAAATCTCTCATGCAGCACAAGTTAAAGTCCGTTTGAAGAAAAAGAGTTATCCACCCACTTCTTCTGTTGGCTGCTGCTAAAGCAGAAAAAAAATATGAAGATTATGTTCCTCCCTTTATGACAGAGGTCACATTGCATTCATGAAATATGGGAACTGAAAGTGGACAGATAGCTTGTAACATCACACATTGATATCTAATGGATCAATTTAAAAGGCTAATATTCTATATTTTCATATTGTCAACAAATCCCATTAAAAGGCCCAAACCAAAAATATATGTCCATGTGCCAACAATAAAACAAGAAAAAAGTGCAGTAAATGCCAACTTGTGAACCTAATATTGTATTAACTGAAAATATTCCCCAACAAATGCACCATTCTTTCCTGTTTGACTTTCAACAGACAGGACAGGAAAGTCCGAAAGTGGACATGAATGGTGTATTATAATACTGAAATTAGATCAATGGAAGGATTCACTCAACATGTTTTTTACAAGTAGACCATACTGCAAGTGGCTAATCACTCCAAACTCTCTATTGTTAGCATTTTTATTCTAGTGATACTACACAGCATTTAGAAAAAAGGAACTATTGCTTGTGTAAAACTTCCTTTTTGCGACCTTGCAAATAGAAATTTGATTAAATACTCTTAACTCAAGGTCCACTTACTAGCTTTTTTCAACAATGCTGTTGAAAGCTCCAGAGAAAGCTAGTACGTGGAGTTTGAATTTGGTTTATTTAGTTGAACATTTGAACTATTATTGAAGTGAGGATATTGGCGAACCCTTTGACAAACACACACTCTTAAGTAGGAATGTCTATGAAGCCACAGGTTCCACGCCAACACAAGTCCAGCAAATGTAAAGAGAGAGCAATGGAGAATTGGTGACTCCATAACACTGCACTCTGTGAAAGTGAGTAGATGCCGAACAGATCTTTATTGTAACCCTGGTTCCATTGTGTCACTGATCGCTCAGTCTCTTCCTGAGGTCGTCACTTCTTTCCACATCACCAGACATGCTAGCTCATGCTAATGCTAACTAGCGTCTGAGAATGGCAGGCGAGAAAAGTGAATCTATTAGTTTATCTAGGTGTACCTACCGAAAGCAGGCTAAGCTACACAGCAAGCGCACGTGAAAACATCTGCTGCTACCAAAACCTTCAAGAAACCTCCTAGCACGCAGTATTTCACCCCATATATACACACACAGTAGTATATTACTGTCAGCAATTTTCAAAGCATACTTTTTAGTTGGATTTTTCTCCCTCCAGGCAGCCACTGTTTCAGTTCATTTCAGTGAATTATGACAGATAAGCTTGCTCTTCTTTTTTTGTTAAATTATATTAACATTACGTGTTGGTGTATGTTAATGAATATGTCTAGTGATATTTAATATTTTTCTTTTATTCATCAAATCCCATGAAATAACCCAACAATGGATTGATCCTACTAACAAGTATTTGATATATCTTCTTCCTCTGTGCTATAGAGCTCCATTGTTGTCCAAAAACTATTGAGACACACCAGTATAAAATAAAATAAAATACTCACCAGAGCACCAAATGTGGATTAATTTCCTTTTGTTTGAGTAATGTTTGATAAAACTACAGATTAACTAAAGACTAAAACTAAAGATTTACATCTCCGGTATGAAATGGGCTTAAAGCTGAGAGCCAGGGGGTGGTTTTACAGCAAGCATTACTTTAGTAGTGAAACCTATGGCTGCCTGAAACTCAATTAACCTCAAACGAATAGTACGTTGTAGAAATTTGTACACAGTAATGTCAAGTAATTGGGATTTACAGCATAGTTCATGAAATAAAACAAGATTAAGCACTAGTTGTGATTGAATTAAAAAGGGTCTTTCAGAGCCACAGGTGGGGTAATAATACAAACTTATAGCTGAACCAAAGTCTTGCCTTCACACATGAAGCATTGCTTTGGAAACCAAACATGTCTTCAGTTTTCATTACTTGTCTCTCACGTCCTTCTTCCCAGGTAATGTGTCTAACCCCAGAGCCAATGGGCTTAAAGTGGAAGAGTGGGTGAAGTTGGTGGTCGCGAGGGGAAGTTTTAGAGGAAAATGTAGAGCTGAGGGGCAGCCCGGGGGTCTCTCCTGGAGCTAAAGGTCGATGCCTTTGACCAGCGAAGCTTCCAGTGTGATAGGGAAGTCATGGATCGTCTCCAGGACCCCGATGAGGGTATTGACAGTGGAGCGGTCTCTGAGCAGGGCCGTGTCCTCGTACATCCGCGAGATCAGTGGGCACTCCACCAGCAGGGGGAGCCACTGAGGCAGCAGACGGTCTCTGCAGAACAAACCGTAAGATAAGGTTTCTACATCGGTGGCAGGAGTATCAGGTTATCAAAACATTTAGACCGTTAGAGTAGAATGGAGTAAATACAACATCCTAGCAAAGAAAAATCTCTATTCCATTAGAGTCCGTCCGTTCCTGGGTTCCAGGCCTCTGCCAAGCAACAAATGGTGAGGCCCTCAGACTGTTTTCTGCCATGAAATCGACAGAAAAGCCCTGAAAACTTAGTTTCTCAGACAGCTTTTCACCATAAGACCTAATGTTCCTGTTATCATAAGGGATTTTGGTCTGTGCTGTTGTCCCTGATGAGTTTCAGAATATTTGGAAAATTGTATCTGCTTAGACATACAATGTCTAAATAGATTTTTTGTTAATAGAACATGTGTATCCTTGTCTTATCCCATATTAGAGCTCTCTGTTGATTAAATGTGTAAATAAATGACCATACTTTTGACAGAAGTTGTCATGACTCGTTTGTGTGTAAACCTTTTAATATCAGAGTTTCTGATGTTCCGTATTGTACTCATGCTTTTTGTGACTAATATAGTACAGAATTATACATCAGACATGTCCAAAGTGGCTGATGTAAACTGACCTGGCTCCAAGGCAGACCAGCAGCTGGAACTTCCCATCCTTGCCGATGTTCCTGGGGGTGGAGTTGATGGAGTTGACGTAGTGACAGAGTGACTGACAGGTCATCCCCAGGGGCTCTGCGGTCTCCTGAAGGTCTCCCATCTGGTCCGCTGACTCCATGTAGGCAACAGCCTTCTCTACAGGGGGAGGGAAGGAGGGAAACAAAACACTCAGCTTGGAGAATATACAGTTACTTTACACACACGTTTGTTTTGTCCTAAAAGAAACATAGTGTTCAGTGATACTTCAGTGATGCAACGCCTTCACTTTTTACATATATCTTTTCTGAAAACTGAAGCAGACATGCACCAGTGGCAAAACTGTCAAATAACAAAATGTAAAAGATAGAGCTCAATCAAATCTTGTTTATTAAACAATTCAATGAATAACAATTCAATAAATAAGATTTAGATTTTTTGTTTTTAAGTGAAACAAAATCTCACAATTTCTGACTAAATGAACACATTATTTCTCCATTAATCACCTAAAATGGGCCAAATTAAATACTTTCTCTTTTCAGCAGCAGAGGGCACTGACACTCCACACTTACCCACAAAGTCCCACACAAACACAGTCTTCTGGAAGAGCCGGGCAGACCTGAAGCCATGATTGAAGAACTGTTCTAGAGCCGCCACCAAACTGTTCTCTCCACACAGCAGGACAGTCAGGCTGCCTCTCTGCATTCAGACAACCAGGAGACCAAACGTCAATGCATGAACACAGAGAACAGACAGACCACTGAGTTCAAAGATTGTCATTGTGATTTCTGGTATTATGGCTTATTAGACCTCTGCTCAGGTCGAACATTGATGGGAATGTATTAGGTCACAAATCTTTTCTACCAATAAGAATAATAAAAATTTCATTTGTCTCGCCCTAACAGATGCAACAAATCTAACATGAGAATCAGGAAGATGTCAATCAATCAAGTCTATACACAACCACAAGGACAAACCCAAGTGGAAGAGGTCTAATCAGCCAGATTTACTCAAAACACATGTGTGGGTGTTCAGGAACTTTTAAATAATGCTGGGTCTAAATAAAAAGCTTTTTGAGTGAATGGGTGGAAACAAGTCACAAAGTTGAAACTTGTGAGCAAACATTGCTTATTTCCACATCTAGCAGTTACAAGTCAACATTATCATTCATAGGGAGTCGGATTGTGTCCACCTGATGAATAAAGTTTAACATTCTGCTGCTAAATGTTGACCAGCTAGTCTCTAACTGTGTCTGCTGCTGAGTAGGTTGTGTTTTTAGTGCTTTTTCTCTGTTAACAGCTGCTTGCTACAACAGAAAAACTAGTAGAGCAGTTAGAGAGAACTGGTTTCACTGTTGCCGATTTCCATAGCCCTGCATCACTCTCCACTCTGACAGAGGGCATTTGAAAGTGCGTCCTGAGCTATTAGTACATCTGTTTCCTCTGCTGTGGCAGTAGGACTGCCATTAAAGCAGCACTTTACTGACTCAGCCATTATGAACACAGTCAGTGGATAGAGACAGAGAGAGTTTAGTGATGGGAAGGGCTCAGAGAAAGTATAGCAGTGGTTAAGCTCATAGCTCATTCATTATCAGCAGAGAAATTTAGACACTACTGAGAATGAGATCAGTCGCTAACCTCTTTCTCTGGCTTGTGGAAGTGTTTGATGATGTTGTTCACAGACTCCCCAATGGCCTCTTGGATTTGGGCTGAAGTTGGTTCTGGAATCCAGAAAACAGCTGCATTGATATACTATATGCACAGAGAAGATCATCCAACATTATGAGCATCACCTAACTGCTTGATTACAGTGTTACACTCACACTGAGGTGGTGACTTTGGCATTTACACGTTAATTCCAGTAATTGTAGACTGAGTGTATTCCTTTTTGATGATTTAATAATTCTCCACCATCCTTTCATTCCTTGCGGAGAGAAAGCTTTGAAATATTGAGTCTGGCGTGTGCCACTGGAAAAATTATAGACCACTCCTGTTTAGAATTTTTATTAATAAATTAACTTATATGCCATGCAAGGTGCCACCTGTGCATCAGATACACATTCACACACCGATTAGGGTTCGAAGAACACTTCGACATGGACTGTAGACTGCAGGGGCCAGACATATAAACTGGTATTAGTGTTAATGAACTTTTGTTATTATGACGCATTTTACTTTGAGTTGATTGCACCATTAAATCCTAATTTAATCACCAACATTTAAATGGCTTTTTAAAATACTCTGCAAAAGTCTCTGGTAGCACACTCTGAACTCCAAACAGCTTTTATGTTGGTGAAGAGTGATGCTTTAGCTTATAGGTCTGTATATTACATTAGTGAGTTATACAGACCTGTAAGATAAAGCCAGGAAGTTTCCTGAAAATAACTACACAGACTAAAGTTATTTTCCTAAAACAACAACTCCAACACAAAAATACAGAAAATATCATTTAACAGGTAATTCATCTTTTTTCGTTGTCTTGTGGGAGTGTTAGGAGGAAAGGCTACAGCCCTGATTGTTTTTTTCCCTCATCTCTACATGAAGTCTACTATTACTAATCAGAGTGTGTTAATAACTAGAATTAATTTCCATAGATGACAGATACTGACTGTATCCTCTCCCAGACAGTGACGTGATGCTGATGCGTCTGCTCTGGGATGGCGAGCGCTGCAGCGGCGGTGTACGGCAGCCTCTCCCAGAATCCTCCTCTCCGCTGGGCACCACCAGCTCACCAATCAAGACCCTCTCCAAGCTGCCGTCGTCCACGCCCTTACCAAGCCAACGACCACAGGGGAACCTGGGGATAGAGACAACAAAAATATCGTTGATAACTTGGTGACTAACTCAGATGCCAGAGTCTGTAAAACACTGAGCATGGATTGAGTTTGGCAGTTAAAATGGCAGACCAAGCAGTGAACTGTGTGTTTAAGACTGCCTTGGCAACCTCCTAAAACTCACAAAAATTATTTTATCAAACTCCAGTAAACAGTAAACAGAGTTGCCTTGGGGGTTGGTTGAAAGCTCTGCAAAAAGCTTTCTCTGGAAACCAGAAAAAAGGACTTCTGGAATGACACTCACCTATAGGTATGTCCTGTGATCTCATTGCGAACCATCACACAGTCCACCAGCCATTTAGCCAGGAGGCCAGCATTATCATGGCCCAGCTGCACCGTGGTCAGCTTCCCCAGGTTCTGACACTAAACACACACACACACACACACACACACACACACACACACACACACACACACACACACACACACACACACACACACACACACACACACACACACACACACACACACACACACACACACACACACACACACACACAGCAAAGAGAAAATCTAGTTCAGGTTGAATTAATATCATCTTGCAATATCATATCCTAACTTTTATACTTTATCAGTGTACAAACACCCTACAGCACTATTTATTTACTGCTGGCTACTGTATGAATAGAACTGTGCCTACTTCCAGACTGATTATATTTATAGTGTTTTATTTGTTAATTTTTAGTTCAATATAATTATATGTATATAATTGTATGTTATTTATACAGTTTCTACATGTATCTTCAACTTTTTTTCCCTGCTTCATTCATGGACTCCATGGAAATGAGAAGCGGTCAAATTAAATCCTTAATGCTTTTTAATGGGGCGACTCCATTGATACACTTAGTTTCCAAAGTAACTTTGTCACAAACCTGACTTAGTTAACAGGTCTCTATTTAACCCAATAGACCTTTTTCACGGCAGACATGTTGACATGTCATAATAGGAAAAGCACAGTTGTGTTCAAATCAATTAATGGGCGGCTGTGGCTCAGTGGTAGAGCGGTCGCCCGCCAAGGTTGGTGTTCGATCCCTGGCTCTGGAGTCCCATGTCGAAGTTTTGAAGACACTTAGGAGAGGCCTTGGTGTTGTGCATGCTGACTCACTGAAATAGCCTTATGGGACACTTGATTGGAATTGAGCCATCGTTAAGGTGATCAACTTACTTCCTACTATGACAAGGCAAAATGTCTGCTGTGAAAAAGGTCCATTCTCTTAGTTTTAATCAGTGCTAATCATTACAGATTACAATTATAAAAAAGAGCAGTGTTTAGATTCAAGGGTGTGACTGTAGCTGAATTAAAGGTGGTGTTCTATTAAAAAAACACTTTTTAGCAAGATAAAAGACCAACTATGACCCAATCCAAATTAACTGTGACAACCATGCCTGTAGGGGAAACTGGCTACGGACAACTGGAACAGAGACAGGAGATGGATGAAATGGGAGCAGGGGCTTCTAACCTTGAACAAGGCGGAGATGTGCGTGTGAGGCCTGAAAGCAGACTGAGGGAGATGGAAACACTTGTTAAGACACAAAGGACGGACAATCAAAATGGTGGTGTGGCGATCTCAGAACCAAAACAAAAACATCATCCGTCATGCAAACAGAATGAAAACATCACCCGGACAGACATGCAGAGTGAGGAGGACAGCAGAAAGTCTGAAGCAAATGGGGACCGGGTTTATGGCTCTGTAAACATTACCTAGGCTGGTCAGCTCAATGTTTTAAAAATAGTCTAGTTCCATCATTTCAGCAATCTAATATAATATATGTAGTGTAAATTTTGATAAATGAAAACAGCTCCTGCCTGTCCATAGCTCATTTAATGTTCATCTCATTTAGATTTAAATAGTAATTCCTGTTAGTTAAAACTAAGTGTGAAAATCACTGTGTTAACAACTGTGAAAAACACTGTGATTTTAACACAATGAAGTCTGATGATATAGATTTAGATTTTGCCACCTTTATCAGGTATTCAATATTCAGCAAGGTTTTGGAAAACATTCGGGATTAGCGATAGGACTGATCAGTGTGTGACCTAACAGGGCAGTCTTTTAAAGTACATTAGGTAATAAACGAACTTTGGTCTGGCATGTCAACAAGGCAGGCCTGCTTGGTCCTTTCGGGGAATGATTGTAAAGATTTACGTAAAATATGTTTACGGCCGTTACTCTCTAACTGGGACGTTTTGGGACCGATTGGTGGGGATATCTATGGACATAGTACACAAGATGAACTATGTATCCAGTTCATTTGAATATTGTGTGAACAGTTAACTTAATTTCAATTAATTGTATGTGGCGTTTTCATTTGTTTTTTGTTTCCAAGGCTATTTTTCTGAGACACTTCTCTGCGGCTAAAGTTTAGCGCCTCCACAGGATCTCCACAGGAGATACGTGTGGCAAAGCGAGACTGTCTTGTAATAAATAGGAACTTAATGAAGTAGTGATGGTGTCACAGTCACATGGAGGTAAACTGAGAGTGTAACTGAAGAACATGCTCAGCAGCACCCATCTGCACTCAGAGTGACTGGCTGTGTGCTCAGTGTGGGAGAGGTCAAAGGTCACAATACTAACATCAAAGGTCATCTCTAGGACATTCTTGGGGATCTGCATGATGCCTGAGTCTCCCAGCTCTCCTGACGCACACACCCAGGGGTTGGAGGTGGTCATGGCGTTGCTCAGCTTCTTGATGGGAATAATGACGACTCGATACGGGATCACTGCAGGGGCAAACACCACGTCAGCACCAGAACAGAGAAATAAACACTAACATGCTAATTAGACTCAAAGTGGGTTATCTAACTGGGCCACTTTAATTATGAAATCGCAGATTGAGGGCAAACACTGCAGCAGAAAGCCAACAGAATTACAGATCACAGTATCAGTGGCTACAGAAACGTACAGTCTGCATGTACAGTGTGTGTTCATTTATCTGAATGAGAGACAGAGCTGGTCTGGGAGTTGAATAACATATTGTGGAATAAAAATTTGATGAAATTGTACATACAGTACGTCCTCATGGTTTATTCATACTAATAGCTTAGCCAGCCATTGATCCACATTCATCCATCTTGCAGCTGACACCAAAAAACTCAGAGAGGAACAAGCGGGAAGAGAAATATAGAAGTCTTTAGATATTTCACAGATGGAATGAGGTGGTTTAGAGATGCCGACAGGAGTCAATGAGGCTACTTTTCAAATTTAATCTATAACTTGTTTTCATAGTTTTGTCCTTTTCCTGAATACTGCTATCATTTTACTCATCAACTTCATTACATTAACACGTTTCCATTGCATTGCAGAGCTGCTATACCCTAGCAGTAAATAACGGCAGAACACTCTGTAAATGATTTAATGTCTGTCTTTACTATTGTGCATATATAATCAAAGTCTGAAAATACAGCTGTTTAGATCTCACGCAATTAATGTTCTCATTATCGGGCCAAACTTTAATACTATTGGTGACAATATTGCATGAAGAAAAGAGTGTTTGCCTTTTACACTTTTGTCTTCAAATTGTATCTCTGGGTGGGGGATATAGTTGATTATGTACTTTTGGCAAGGTGTTAAATTGACAAATTGTTGTAAACAAAAATACTGCGCGTAATACTTCATGATGGCACTGCAGGAGGACTAACTCCAAATGGAAGAATAAGGAGAGGAAGAGACTTCAGGTACCATGACGATGACTGGCTAACATAATGATTTAAATTCCCTAAAGCTGCGCTCTTGGATCTACAATATGGACTGAATTGGGTCTAGTAGAGAGGGCAACGCGCCAGAACCGTGCCTTCCCGTGCCATCCCGGTCCAAATACAGGCCCTTGCAACCAACTGTTTACAGCTAAGTGCTTTATATAAATATTATTTGCAAGAACTGGCTGTAATTATAATTAGAATTGCAGCAATTCTTTGCTTTTTCTCCGCCAGTCGTCATGATTCGTCATGATTCAGCGTCATGAAAGAACAACTTCCAGGGTCATTAACATACTCATCAACATTTACGAGGTGCAATGCATTGACTATTTATGGTTAAAAATGGGGATGTACAGGGCGGGACAAGAGGCTGAATCACTTACACACACTTGTAGGTAATTGGTGATTTATAAACGGGACATTTACAGATGTGCGTACGCACGGTTTTATAAATCAGAATTTTGTTTGGCGTATGCCACTTTTGGCTTTTGGGCGTATGTACACTTTTACTAAGGATCCTACGCACAGTTTTTTCAATGAGACCCCTGGTCAGCCTTTGGAATGTGTTGATGTGTGTTTGCTATGATTGAATAGAGGTCAGAGGGCATGTGCAGAACTCACTGATGGTGGTGAAGACGCTAGTGAAGCAGAAGTAGTCGACAGCGTTGAGAGAGAGCAGGTGGAAGAGGAACTGCTCCTTCTCCTCCTCACAGCGTAGGAAGGCGTAGCGTTTGTACAGCTTCCTGTAGACAACATAGCACAGCACAGCACAGCAAGGTCAGGTTCACACAGTTTACTTAAGAATAACTCCACTGTCTTTACATGTTAGAACTCAATGTCAGTCTTGTGTTTGGATACATTTTCAAGTTGGGTCAGGTGCTGGTAATGGGTAACCACATATTATTATTATTATTCAAGTAAACCAGAAAGGAAGCAGGCAATGTTTCTTTTTTATTTATCAATGTTTTTTTAATCTATGTACTTGCATTAAGAACATGTGGGAATAAAAAAAAATATGGTTATGCCCTGTCTATTTCTAGTCATAAGCTATGTTTCCATCCACACGTTTTTATCCAAATTAAGTAATATCGAATTAAAAATGCCTTATGGAAACAGTCAAATTCAATGGAATTTCATGAATATTGACTCAAAGGAAATACGTTCGGTCTTGTCAGATTGATCTTGATCGATATACAGCTTATGCGAATAACGCTGATGGAAACGTTACGTTGCCGAATAAATAATGAATTGCGAACTTAATTTAAAAATGCTATGACATGTCTGTAATAATTTTGAGTGCATGCTTGATTTTTTCCTGTCATGAGGCAGAGCAGGTACAGTTCCAGTCCTAATGGGCCATCTCTTCCACTGGTTGAGAAAAAATCTTAGGGGGGGACCAACACACTGAAAAGCTTATGGACAGCCACACAAAGGTAAGGTTTTTTCACTTTCACAAGAAAAAAAAGACTAAAGATGAAGACAAATTAGTTAGTTTGGCAAATACACGTCTGGTCTGATAAAGACCAGCCATTTTCCACGAGGTGGAAGAATTAGCACCCACAGAAGAAACGCAATTATAAGCTTTGATGTCAAAAATAGCTACTGTATGTCTTCACACCTTTGATAAAATATTCATTTTGTTTGGATTTTCACGTTGGTGTGATTGGTTAACAAAAACTTATCTTTAGGAACATGAAATAAAATATGCAATGATCCTAGTATGCCTCAATCTCACCTATCAAAAGCACAAAGCGAGTGTATGTGTGTGAGTGGGGATGATCCTGTGTGCTCACTTGGTTAAGGCTTGTCGAGACAGCAGCTGTTTGAGGTGTTGAGAGAGCAGCTTCTTTTCAAGGGACAGACGGATCCAGGCCCTCGCTCGTCCCACATCTGTCTTTATCTCTGACATACTCTGGATATGCCTGAGGAGACAGACAATGGAAGGACAGGAGATGGATGATAGACTCTCAGGGGTTGAGTACTGGTATTTAGCTTTTGGTGTGACCACTTCCATTAGCCTGCCTTTTCAGCTTTGACTTCAGTTAGTGTGTGTATGAGCAGTAGGGCTCGGACGGTTACGGCGCTCACATGCCACTACCGCAACAATGACATCATCACCGCATATGTTTGTACTTTTTGCTCGTTGAAGTTACAGATAGCGTGTGATATGAAATATAATGAAAGCA
>NC_045755.1:554208-558117 GCF_008692095.1 Etheostoma spectabile
TGTAGTTATCCTCATCAACTGTCTTATATCCTACATTCAAGAGTGTATGGAGTGAGAAAAAAAAAACTTAAGTTGCTCGTCACTTTAGCTTGGCAGAGCTAAAAACGTAGATGTGTCTAGAGCAACCTTTCTGAGGTCATGGCCGCACTCTTAAGCCCGACACCTCCACCTGTTTTTCTTCTTGTTTTGCTGCTCATGTGCAAGCAAACAGCAGCTCTGCTGCCTCAGACACAGAGCAACTAACAAACGTTTTTCTGTCCACCTGTTCTGAGGTCTTGGACACTGTAGCTCCACTAAGAGCCATGCGCCCTAGACCAAAGCCTGAGCCATGGCACTGTGAAGCCACGCACGCAGCCAGGCGAGAGTGTAGAAAAGCAGAGCGCCGGTGGAAAAAGGATGGGCTGCAGTTGTCTTATCAGATTTTACAGGACAGCTGGAGAAACTATCAAAAAATTGTTAAAGCTAAACAAACACAATATTTTTCAGACATAGTTTCTCAAAATGCCAACAATCCACGTGTTCTTTTTAAAACCATTGGGTCTGTGTTGAACCCTCCACAATCCACCTCTATTGAAATGTCACCTGATACTTGTGAGAAGTTTTTGGACTTTTTTAACAGTAAAGTTTCAAATATCCGAGCCCTATATTCCCCTCCTTTTTAGCGTCTCTTAAACATGCATTGCTCAGCTATTTTTTGTCAGTTTGAGCAGTTTCACTGCCGTCTCTTACAGAGATCATCAATCAAATTAAACCCTCCACATCCCCTGACCTGTTTTTAATAACGGATTCTGGTGATTCAGCCATTTTAGTGCTTTTAGATCTCACTGCTGCTTTCGACACAGTTGACCACACAATTCTATTATCTCGCTTGGAAAACTGTGTGGAGTTAGGGGGCTGCCTTAAAATGGTTCCAGCATATCTTTCAGGGAGATGCTTCTTTGTTAAAATGGGGGACTCTACCTCATCAATGTGCCTCTTAACTGTGGAGTGCCCCAGGGATCTATTCTTGGTCCTATCTTTTTGCACTGGACCTCCTTCCACTGGAATAGTTTTTAAAAGCATGGCATCTCTATCATCTTTATGCTGATGATTGTCAAAAAGCAGGAAGGCAGTCCCTGACACCCCTACTTAGCTGTTTAAATGACGTCAAAGCGTGGTTAGCCCAAATCTTTTAAACTAAAGAGAGTAAAACGAGATCATGCAGTTTGGCCCCACTAACTCTATGTAAACTTGGGCCCCCTCATGATTTTGTGCATCCTGTTGTAACTAACTTGGGGTAAAAATAGACAGTGATTTTAAACTTGACAAACAAATAAATGCAGTTGTGAAACTAGTTTTTATCATCTTCGTCTTTAGCCAAAGTTAAACCGTTTTTGTCTTTTAACAGTTTTGAACAAGCTATACATGCTTTTATTTCTTCTCGTTTAGATACTGTAATACTTTATATCGGTATAAGTCACAAAGCACTTTCACGCTTACAGTAGTCCAAAATTCTGCAGCACGTCTTTTAACTGGAACTAAAAAGCGCGCTCATATAAGTCCAATTCTGCTTCATTGCATGGCTTCCTGTACGTTTTAGGATTGATTTTAAGATTTATTGTTTTGTTTTAAAGCTGTGAATGGACTGGCCCCAACATATATCTCAGAGCTCATCCAGATTTATAGGCCGGCGCGGTCACTGAGGTCAGAGAGCCAGCTCAGTTGTGGTCCCAAAGACGAGAATTAAAACTCGGGGGACAGGCCTTTTCTGTGGGGACCTAGACTCTGGAACGCTCTGCCCCTCCATGTCGAACAGCCCCAAAGTTGAGTGTTTTAAGTCTGTCTTAAGACACTTTTTATCTTTGGCTTTTAACTCCATGTGAGTTGTGTGGTCCTCTGATGGCTCTTACTGTTTTATTGTATTTTAGTATTTATTATTTTTATCTTTTTTTTTCTTTTTAAACAGATGCTTTATTTTGTTTTTACAATATTTTACATTAATTGTTTTGTATGTTTGAGTTTTCTGTGCAGCACTTTGGTAACTTTGTGTTTGTAAAATGTGCTATACAAATAAAGTGAATTGGATTGGATTGAAAGTTGTCAGTCTTAATGTAGCTTTGCAAGAGAAATCCCAATCATTCCCAATCAGCAGAGATGGAGAGCGTAGGTATATGTTAGAAGATAACATAGACACAGGCTAATTATTGCTAACTAACATGCTAGTTAACATTATTAATTAAATCTAAACAGCTAATGGAAGTCCAAACTGTCTGCAAGCTTACCCTGTACTGTATGGTGATTACTCTACTGTGCGACAGTAGGTTGTGTGGTTATGACGCAATCGTTAGCCTATATTTACAAAAACGTCTCTAACGATGGTTTCATTGGCAGCCAAACAGAGGAACGTCTGCACTTCGTCAATTGAACGGCATAGTGTACGGCATAGTTTTTCGGGCCGCCATTTAAAAAAAAATCTGAGTCTGTTGGCTATTTAAAAATGTGAGGTTTGTGCCTGTGTCACGCGAGTGACAGTTCTCTGCAACCGATCAGTGGTCTTCAGTGTTTTAACTCCAGGTGGTACCAAACAACATTTGCTAAAACCTAAAAAGAGCAAGTGGTGTTAAGTGGAGACAGCAAATCTTCACATTTGACAAACGAAAAATGTTTGGCAGTTTTGATTGACAAATTACTTATCATGGAATGCAATTACATTTCCTGTAATTTACTAAATGGTCAGTGCAGCTTTAGAAGAAGAGAGTTCTTTGATTCTGTGGTGTCAGAAAGCGTTTGTAGCATTACAGTAACTGAAATTCAGTTATTGCACATAGGAAATAAATACTACAGTGCAATACAATCTCTTTGATTAGTTGTTTATGTAATTGAATAATGAAATACCTCATATCCTGTATCAGTGACACACGTAGAGACGGCATCGCTGTGAAAGAGTCAGACTTCCTCCTCTCAGGAACTTGTGACACTGTTAAAAGGAAATACAGGGTATGATGGTGTGTTTGACAATGCAGGACTGTGTATGTGTTAGGACTGTTGGAACAAATTCAAAAGTCGAATATATATATAATATATAGTAAAAAAAAAAAAATCAGTACTACTTAAACGATTAAATTATTATTCAAATGTGATTTATATTTTTATAAATATATTGGCTAACGTTTGCTAATCTCTGTCTTCTCAACTTGGCCACCCGCATATGAAAACAATATGTTTTGTCATGTCACGTCCGTTGACTAAAATGGTACCGACAGCACCGTTTGGCTTATTTATCAATGCTGTTAGCATCGTGGTTAACACTATTGTTACTTATTACTTACTTACTTATTATTTGAATATGAAAGAAATAAATTAAATTTCAATGGTATTATAGAGGAAGATTGACAGCTCTTGTGTGTGTGTGTGTGTGTGTGTGTGTGTTGTGTATGTGTGTGTTACCTGGCGACTCTGCCTGCTCCAGCTTCTCCTCTCGGGCCTGGTAGTGCAGCAGGTGGGACCACAGAGCCGACTTCCCCTGAGAAGTGAGAAGTGTGTGTCACAAACCACAACGCACACACAAAGACAGCTACTGCATTCACTGATGAAGGAAAAGATTATACACACGCAAAGTGGATTTATCAGGCGATAACCTCTTACCCTCAATATCCAATATGGTCCTACAACCCTGTTTAATTGTAAAGGTGGGTGTGTGCCATCCAATTGCTTTTATAAATGGGTTTAAAAGAAAGTGTGTGTGTTTGCCGACCTGTTTGACCTGCAGCCCATGGCTCCAGATCCTCTCCAGCAGGTCACACAGGCTGGCGATCAGAGTGTTTTCTTCCAGTCCGGTGATGTTGGCTTCACCATGTCCCAGCTCCACTGCCTCCCGGCCCATCTTCTCCACCAGCATCCGCTTTGTCTGAACACACACACACACACACA
>NC_045755.1:558127-561040 GCF_008692095.1 Etheostoma spectabile
CACACACACACACACACACTTGGTTGAAACTAAATACATACAGACACTGTATAATAATAATAAGTCTAATAGGCTATTCCAAACTCACTTATTTTGAAAAAACGATAATGAAACTGAAAAATCCAGAAAATAGATTTATTAAATAAACAAATAACCTCTTTTACCAGTAAAATTGAAAGCGGGATTTATCTTGAACACACTTAAGTTTCTTTGGTTCCAGTTATAAAGATAATGTTTGATCTGGGAGTGGGCTTTGATAAATAGAGTGTATATAAATGGATAGAGCATGTGTGACGTCACCAATTGGTTTGTGGATTTCTGGCTGTTATGAGCTGTTGAATTTGCTGTTACGGGCGCAGCCATCCTGGTTGCGAATGTGACGATTTTAGACGAGAGGGAGGAGGGATGGAAGAGCCCTTACACTCGTTACATTACACATTTTCATTGGCAATCACATCATAGCCACGCCCTAAAAAAGCCCCTGCTGTATCGCCGATTTTAAAATCAACAAGACCATGATTCAAAAAAATGAACATCATTCTGTGTTGCAGAAGGGGTGCTATAATTAATGCTTAACATATTTTTAGTTTCTAAGATGGGAAGTCTTTTAGTCTGATGTTCCCGAAACTTAAAAGAGACATTTATTACATTTAATGGTGATGCAACATGAGTACTGAGCTTTGTCTCTCACTGCATGCATTATTCACGAGAGACCACTCAGAACATGTGTGTGACTGGTGGTTGGTGAATAACTGTACTAATGAATCGCAGGTGGTCTCTAGGTGGAGGGCCATAATGTGCTTCTATTTATCACCTTCATGCGACACTCCTTGAGCAGCCCCTCCACAAACTTCCAGTTGGTCTGGGCGATGACGGCGGGAGACAGATCAGACAGTTTGGGCTGTCGAAGGTTCTTCCCCAGGCTGCGGGCTTCCTGCATGTATTTCTGAAGATCAAACAGAACCAATTTGTGAGCTCTGGAGAACATACCCTCAAATTACAATACAGTAATCAAAAGAAATGTTGGATGGTTTTAATGCTCACAGGCTAAAGGTTGAGGCATTAAACCTCAGTGCACATACACGCACGCTTCCATTTTTTTTAAAATACGCTTTTAATCAGTTGTTGCTATTCTTTTTAAAGAGACAAACTATGAAAATCAACACTTCAAAGGATGTACATGTGCGTTAAGAGGAAAGGGTGTGACACAGGAGAGGAGTGTTTTGTGGAGTGTTGGGAGGTGAGGGTTTCCACTGATCCCATTACAGAAGGCAGTATTTCCACAATGTTTCATATCTCACACTGTATCCTTGAAATAAGAACTTTCCATCTGCTCTGCTTTGGTTATTGTTTGGTTTTCAGCTCAGAAACTGTCTAAGGGCCTTTTCACACAGTGACATTTTAGGTTGAAATCAGTCCATTTCGCTGAGAGAGTCTTTGCTAGTTTAAGCCCGACGTAGTTGTCAATTTTTCGTCATTTAAATAGCAAATGCACCTGCGCCCATCTGAGCATGTTAAGCCTAACACACATCTATGATTAATGAAGACACTAAGATGGATGTACATTCAGGAATGATCTCTCTATATAAAGCTAGTTTTTATTGGTAGTGGTGGATTCAGATTGCCTACCTGAGCACTTGGGTTTGACAGAAAAGCAATGCATGCATGTAATCCATGATCTCATTCAGTGATATAAGCCTTAATGGTTACGGTTCCCTCTCTTGCACCATATCAGAGCAGGATTATCCAGGTAATGCAAACAGAACTGCTGCTGCTTCAGTGAGAGTATAAAGGTGGAGGTAGGGGTGGAGGGGTCTGAAAGCATGAGTCCACAACACAGGCAGTTCCTCCACATACCAGGCAGGACGCAGAGGCAGATTTTTTAGGCGGTTTGATAGGCGGAGGGGACGCTTTGTCCCACTCCCAAAACGCCATGGAGTTCTGCAGGACCAGACAGCCCTGCTGAGGAGGAGGAGGAAAAAGAGGGGTTCCCCCGATCGACAGGCACAGGACACACGAGCAGACAGAAGGAGACAGAAACAAAAAGAGAAGAATGGAAAAGAAAACAGAAAGCAGCATGCACTTAAAGTCTCCAAAATAAACAAAGAAGGTTCAAACAGAAACAAACAGAAAATGACGCCATGAGACACACAGAGAAAATAAAGCCATGCTTTAACACTACATAACGTTAAAGATCAGAGGAGGGGAGAGGGCATTCAGACGGCAGGTAACGGCTTGGTTGCTAAGGGATTTTTCTACCTCTTTCAGGTCGTTGTCAAGGGCCAGATGCTCTGTTTGTTGTCTGTGACGGTCTTTCTTTCGTTGAGCTGTTGCCGTCCTATGAGACCACCTGCAGTTCCAACAATATGTAATTAAATTAGAATAGTTCCAAAGATATTTTAAAAGCCCTTTTCAAATAGAAATTATTAACACATTGCCATTCACAGAAACAGTCTACTTCTGAGCCAAATACAAGAGGTGGATATCAAATCATTGCTTTTTTCATGAGCCATCTGTTTGATGAATAGTTCAACAATTAAGCATATTTTGAAACATCATTTTTTCTCGCAAGAGACACACGAGAAGACTCAAACTCATGTCTCTGTGGAAGGTACATAGCTGGAGTCTGGATGTGGTTAGCCTAGGTAGCACACAGACTGGTGGCAGGGGGAACAAGTAAAAAGTAAGCAGACCAGAGGCTGAAGGGCTGGCCATAATATTTGTTCTTGTATTTTATTTCTATTATTATTTTGTGTATATTGTATGTATGTACAGTATATTGTATCCTAGCATTTAATTTATATTTTGTACTGTGTGACTGATTTTGCTGCTGTAACACTGTAATTTTCTATTTTGTTGGGATCAATAGCTATCTATCTATCTATCTATCTATCTATCTATCTATCTATCTAT
>NC_045755.1:561064-572676 GCF_008692095.1 Etheostoma spectabile
GGGGACCTTTGCTGCATGTCATTCTCTATCTCTCTTTTTTTCTCATGTCATGTCTCTGCTGTCAACTGTCCAATAAAAGTTAGACTTTTTCACTGACAAATTAGCATACAGTAGTTTCTAAAACTGTTCAATTATGTATTAAAAAAAGGTTTTCTTTTCTTTTGTCACTATCCTTTTTTTCACTTTTCATCAACTGTTTTCCTGCAGACAGACAGCCCGATGAACAAAGACAGAATAATCAATAAATATATATAAATTGAGGATTTTCAGTCAATGACCTAAGCATGACACATAAAGCCCAGCCAGGCTACAAAGTGTTGGTGTTAAGTGTTAAATTCATCTGCTGGTTCATGTTTGGATTTCAGTCAAGGTTCAAGTCAACTCACTTGTTATTGGTCGGCCCCGTGTTGAGCACGTCAGCCTGCAGTTTGGGGAAGAACCCCTGGGCGTATTTGCCCTGACCGATCTTCATGTCCAGCAGGTGTGGGTGGATGGCGGTGTGGTCGATCTTCATCAGTCGCTGCTCGATGGCCTGAGCTGTGGGGGAGACAAAATCCACTCAGACAGCACCCATATAAACATAGATATTTGTTTGACTTGAATAAGATCATAATCAGAGTATTGAAGGGAATTTGACACTGATGCACTGTATCCACCGCTATCTAAATATCTTGGGTTTTCACAACATTTAGTTTATCATACAGTGGCCCAGCTGCTTAATGACACGTTTCACTTTCATTTAGAGCTGAGTATTGCAAGAAACTTTTGATTTTAGGAAATAACATATTGAAGGCATCTTTATTTATTAAAGAGGAATGCCACTGATTTTAAGTTCAGGATCAGTTTACTGACATGTGAGGAAGAGTACTATAAACCCGTGTGAACAGTCTTGGGGTATGTAGTATTTTTACTGCAGTCCATGTAATCATAGAAAACCAAACCACTGCACAGAGAACCTAAAGGATAATTCCATTAGCCATAACTTCTTAGCTTTGTCCATATTTTCTATCAGTTGATGAGATGATGACACGGTATAATAACATTGTACTTACCAAAGCAATTACTGGGATCAGAGAACATAGCAAAGTCACTAAACCTTTCACATGGTAAAATAAATAACCAAAACTGTTCCCAGATCCCAGATCTCAGCAACTTGGCAAGTATAAGGTATGACATCTAAAATTACAATTCTAGGACACACACACACACACACACACACACACACACACACAATATTCTCTACTATATTCTCCGACAGCTGCTCATTTGCCAGGAGAAAAAACCTTGCAGGACTGAAAACAGGTGGCTTTATATTAAAAATCACTGATGAAGTACGCCTTCCTCTCTTATTTATTGCTCCCTCTCTTATCATTCACAAACACACTTAGCCTGACTCTGCCCTCTGTCTCCTTTTCCTGCTTTATCTTCCTCAAACACAGCAAACACACTACATTACCGTCCGTGTGCTTGTTGTTTAACTGTCTGGGTTACGTTCCCCCGCTGAAACATTAAACTTGTTTTGTTTCTTGCTAAACTCAGACATGAGCAGGAGTATTAATCTCAGTTCTGGAGTGAGCAGTGAACGAGAGCACTGGAGCGAGTCGCCGCAGGGGAAGCTAGGCAGAGAGTAAGGCTGCCTTTTGTCTGGGTAATTGGGAATCTGCATGCACCATCACCCCCAAATACCCTTACAAAATGTAATCAAAGCTTTACATCGCTCGGCCCATTAGCATCAAAACGTGTGGGCTACAAGAAGACAGCTCGTATGCACACACCAAAAGAATTCAGAGAACAAAACTGGGTGAAATGATCATTCTGATTATTCTTATAGAGGAGGATAATAATAAAAACTGAGAATTTTGAGCCACACTGAAAGTTTATACGATACAATCACTCTGCTCTGTCATATGTAGCTACAGTGATTGCTTTGCTTTGCATTATCATGTTTGTCTGATATATCAGACATCATCATTACATTATTATTGTAAAGTGGTTAATGGTAATTTAACCCCTGCTGGTTAAACACTGTAATGTGTCAGGTGGACAGTTATTACTTGTGGAATACACTGTAGTAGTATAAATGTTTTTGTGTGTTTTGACAAATATATTTGCTTTCTTTCCAAAAATGAGATGAGAAATATCAACAACCTCATGTCGGTAGGTTAAAGTTGTGTTAATCAATATTTCTCTGCTAACAATGAAAAAAGGAAAAATGTATAAAGTTTAATTGTGTTAACTCAAAGCCTATTTACACCACCACTGTAGTTCCCCTTATTCCTATGAAGGGTTTTAGCATCTTTTAGTTCGTTCTTTTGGTTTTATGGAGTTTCACAGCTCTCATCAACCTTGTATCCAACCGCAGCAGGCAGCTCAGAGAAAAAGCTCTGATAAACCCAATGTACACTACTTGCTCAGCAGACAAAATTCTGCTCCAAATCCAATCCAATCCAATCCAATCCAATCAATCTTCTAATCCCACTCACATTCTTACAAAATCACACACACTTTCCCCTTTGATCCTTCAATTTTAAATTTACAAGTACACCTGCAATCCAGTTCTCCTCCAGTTTTATAAACATCGGTAACCCACATGCAGACACATCCAGCCTAATGGATTCCCTGTTGGTCTCCAGCAGTCTGACCTCCTGCCTCACTGCACATTCAGCACCAATTAAAGGCTTAACGAAGGGCAACCCAAGCACCACTAATTAAGAAAAAAAGGGACAAAAAAGCCTGAGCAAACACTCTTGCATTAAGACGTGTCAGAGGGTACGTGGTTTGCTTATGTAAGAGAGAGAGTGATGGAGTGTTTGCTGTGTTGGGATGTAGAGAAAAGTGTTTTCTGGTCACTGGGGAGGGCTGAGCTGCTACCAGATAATAGACGACAGACAAGAGGGGAAGGAGAAATGGAGAAGGAGGCAGAGAGATGGAGTGTTTATGTTTTTAAATTGCATGGCACAGTGAAATCCTGTTTGACTTTGGCTAATGGATGATTGATAGTCTTTGAAGGACGGACAGGCATGTACAGCAAGCTGGGCAATAAGCTCCTTTCCTGCTGCCAATTCAAACCACTACCATTCTGATTCCTTCTCCATATGATTCCTCTCCAACCACTTTTATTCCAATCTTAATTGTGTTTCATGTTTAATTATGTGAAATAAACCTTGCTCAAACATGGTTGAGCACTCACACCTCTTCATGCTGAGCTTACCAGACTCCTTGAGGATGGAGCACCTCTGGTAGCTGGAGGATCGGTGGCTGGGAGCGCGGACGTTGTAGAGGCGGGCCTTGTCGATGCGAGCGTCGAAGACGCGGATCAGGGGCTCCTTCTCCTCCCACTGGGACATGATCTTGTTGTCGATGAAGGTGGCAAACATCTGTGTCTCAATGAAGTGGGAGAGGAAGGGCAGGTAGGGCTCTGGCTGGTCAGACAGGAATGAGGCCTGGGGCAGGCATGAGCACGGAGATACAGAAATATATTTACTGTCAATTTACAAATATTAGCCAGAGGTGTGGCCTGTTCAGGCAAACTAAAGACAAAAGGACCTGCCACTGATTCAGTCATTGTGATCGCCTGTTTGCTGTGTTATAGACAGGTATGCAGTTCTTTACTTACTTTAAATTTAACCAGCAGATGTGCTCCTATCATTAAAACCGTATTATAATCATATCAATTTTACAATCAACCACCTGTAAACTGCAAGCCTTATTCTTCTATTCTGTGTTATGTTCCTTTTATTACAGGCTATTTTAAATACCAAACATGGCTAACATTTATAAAATATACTACTGCAAAAGGTCAACTTAGCAATGACAGCCTGACGCCAATAAAAGCCTTGTTGTCGTTTGGACTTATGCAAAGAAGCGTTCATCCATTCACAATCCCTACAATGCTCTGAATACAGATCAAAATTAATCACACAGGCACATAACATTTCCACCTGAATTTCCTTCCCAGTGTTACACATAATCCAATTTCTACCTCAGAATAATTCAGATGACAATGCCACAGTTCTCTCTCTTGATGTACAGCATGGGCACAGTGTGTCTTAGAAATAAGCCTCTCTTTGCACTAAGACCAAAAAATCCTGGCCCTGAAAGAAGTAAGTGACCCCTTCTGCACTCTATTTTTTGTGCTTGATTTAGTCACCTTGTCAAAGTTGTGCATCTGCTCCCTGTTGGTGAGCCAGGACTCCAGGTCCGGGGCACTCTGGATGACAAAGGCTTCGTAGTCTGCAAACATGGTGGTGAAGCGGCTGGCAAACACCTCCCTCAGCTGAACGTTCAGCTTGGCGTTCCTAAGCTCCTCCTCTTCCGCTGCTGTCCGGCCTCCTTGCCCCTCTGTGCTCTGAGCTTTGACTCCTGCCCTCAGGGCGTCCACACGGGCCACGGTCACCCCGGTGCGTTTGGTCAGCGCTTGCAGTCTTTCCAGGGTGGCGTTTCCCTGCAGCAGCTCCAGCACAGCCAGCTCCTCTACTGCAAGGTTTCCATTACGGCCATCGTCCTCCAGCTGCCGGAGAGCCACAGTCTTACGCTCCCTACCAGGGGTGGAGGGGGTGCTGCCGGGAGCGCTGCTGGGACTGGTCCGGGTCCGTGGTGGGGCCCCTGTGTTGGCAGAAAGGCCAAAGCTAAGCAGCACCTCGCTGAGCTCCTGGATTAACTCGGTCTTATTGGGGAACTGTGGAAAGTCCTCTGGAAGCTCGATGTAGTGGTTGTCAATGTCTACAAAACACAGGTTGGCCTGGAGACAGGGAAAGATCTTAATATTACAACAGTATAGCTCAGGACCTATAAAGTGATATTACTGACATTTTTGGTACCAAAAAAAAAAATCTAAATCTACTCTGTCCCAAACAGAAGATGTGTAAGTGGAGGGTGAGCACTGGGAGCTGCAACAGGTATTATCAGGATGCATATGAGGGACAGATTGAATTTTAGGAGGTTTGATGTAGAGAATGTAGGTCAGTGAGTGATTGTTAATCCCACATTGTCAGAGATCAACCTAAATTTGCCATAATGGAGTTAGCATGACACCCTCATATGAGATTAGAATAGGAAATAGGAAATCACCGCCAGACAACACATATATAAATTCAAATGTAATACAGGAATGATAGAAAACCTCCAGATTAGATTTTAAAGGTCAGACCCCAGTGTGTAGTGGTTTAATTTCCTGGTGGAATCTCCAACATCCAAATAGTCAGAACCCTGAAGCTTAAAAATAAACCATAATCAAACATGGACGTGACCCTCTCTCTTCCCCACCATTTCCACTATGTCATACAATAAAAAATTCAGTGTGGCTCTGGATAAATTAATAAAGTTTTGGATACTTACACAGAAGCATTTAATGAACTCTAAAGATTATGGATCAAGCCTTAAAGTTAACCACAGTGCCATCCCAAACTCTGAGAGAGTATTTACAAGAGGCATATACCTCCTGCTGAAGATGTTAAATTTGGATTATGCTACGATATTGATGATGCGTTGCAAAGGAAGGTCTGGCTAGTCCACACAGCATTCCGGAATAGGAGAAAAACGTGCTCTGGTTTATTGGCATTTCTTTAAACCTATCACAATCGTCTTGGGCGACGCAATAACGGTGCCTCTGCAAAATAGCCTCGGGTTTGTTGTTTTGGTGGAACATGTGTACGTTCAAAGTTGTTTCCGTCGTGCAACAGAAACTGAGATTCGACAGATAGTTTAGCTAACTGTCTGGATTTACATTTAAGGTGTGTGTGAGGCACTTATATCCAGTGCCAACCATCAAAAAGGTTGGCCCAAGAAACACAAAATTCCCTTATTAAAAAAGCAGCCTAGACTCCCTCAGTCTCTAGAGACAGGTTTAGTGATGGAGTACGGTTGTCCCGTGACCTGTGACTGGGAGTGACCTGAGGTTACCTAAGTTTCCCCTTTGTCTCATTTTATCACAACATGGTGTTTCTAGAAATTCCACCACACATATCACAAACCTTTTTATCTCTAGAAAGGTCTAAACCCACTAGAAAAACTATGCACGAAGAGACATTCAAACATAAGAATGTTACAATTTGACATCAGGTATAAAAAACAAAAAGACCTGGGTTGAAGAACAGGGTTCAGAAAGGCAACCCTTGTCTGGCATTTATTCCCCATTTATATCCATAGCTTGCTCTTTTTTATAAAGTCCTCTGTGCTTTGCTTTAAGCCATTCTTTCATCATCAGCCAATTTCTAGGTCACAGCCACTTCAAAGGATCATTCAGAAACACAGAGAGATTCACCAGTGTAAGCAGACGGGGGAGGAGGAGGGGAGACGAAGAAGACGGGCTCGTGGGTGCTCCGCGGCAGCATATTGCGCTGGCTGGGATAATAATAATTTGCATCCATACTGAATGCGCCAGATTAACGTGCACTGGGAGTCAGGGATTCCAGCAAAGCCGGAAGCCCACGAGCCTGTTTCCGCTTTGTTAGGGCCTTATCTTGCTTTAACACATGAAAACACACATGCATATTATCTGTAACGTTGCTTTGGGCTAAATAGTGGTTTGAATCCAGTGCACAGTCACCTCCTCACTGTCTGACAAGTGATGGGGCTAAAATAAAAAGGCAAGTGTCTGTGTGTGTGTGTGTGTGTGTGTGTGTGTGTGTGTGTGTGTGTGTGTGTGTGTGTGTGTGTGTGTGTGTGTGTGTGTGTGTGTGTGTGTGTGTGTGTGTGAGTGAAGGTGTATAAACAGAGAGCTGCAATTTCTTGGCTCTATGAACAGGAGCCTGGTAGTTGTCAGCAGTCAGCTTGTGCATTCAAACACTTCCTGTCCTTGCTTTCCTATATTTGTGGGAACGTGTGTAGTTTTTGAACTTACCAAACCTTAACTGAGCCTAAAAGACCACAAAAAAAAACCTCACAGGCATTAAAACTGAGTCCCAAGTCCAGAGTCATAATGTTTTTCTTGCTTTCTTGATGATGACCTAAACCCCAGAGAAAGCCAAGGCCAACAACCCCATCTTTACACTTGTATTAACCCAAGGACATGGAGGTAACAATCCATATATGTGGGCTGTGTACCTCCTGAGGAAGCTCCAATTTGGAGCGGTCTGTGCCCTCTTTTGACTGCAGGCCCATCAGGTAAGGAACAGGAGCATCCAGGAAGTGAAGAAGAGAGGCTGGCAGGATGGGAACATAGACATGCTGCCACTGGAAGGGAAACAACAGGGTGGTGATGCCCTCGGCCACTGTCATCAACCGCTGGTAGTCTGAGAGAAGGAGAAACAATAGTATGAAGGAGTTTTTAAATTATAGAATTTCAAGAAAAAGACTTTAATGATTCATATTCAAGTTGTATATGAAAGTAATGAACTCTTCAAGCATGTAAGGATGATTGTATTGCACAATACAGACTCTTGATGAGAGTAGAGGGAATGGGGGAGAAAGAGTAAGAGGTTTATGAAATACATATATATTGAGAGTATTGATGTGCGAGAGGCTTTAATCAAGTCCAATCATTCTGTTGGATTCTTTTCAATCATGTTCTCACGTATGTGTGTGTGAGTGTGTGTGTGTGTGTGTCTGAGAGAGTATTGCCTCTGTTCCCTAAAACAGATTAAGGTCAGTGGTTGCAGGCTGGCTCTAGTATTGAGTTCAGCAGCAGTTTCATCAGACGTTATTGTGATGGCCAGAGTAAAAAGCCCGCAAGACCTCGAGGAAAGGAAAAAAAATAGAAGAATAAAACATTAGGGAGTCATACCCCTCCCCCTTTCTCATTTCCTTTCATTCCGTCTATTTCAGGCAGTGCCCGTCTGTCTGCATGTGCCCATATGGTATCTG
This sequence comes from Etheostoma spectabile, assembly GCF_008692095.1. Classification (NCBI taxonomy): domain Eukaryota; kingdom Metazoa; phylum Chordata; class Actinopteri; order Perciformes; family Percidae; genus Etheostoma; species Etheostoma spectabile. The sequence goes on from NC_045755.1 coordinate 568,868, forward strand.
TGCACTTTCATTGAAAATGCATTAAACTCACCAGTGCCTTAACCACTGACCACAATGATTTAAATTCAACAGCAGAACCCCGACGAGAAACAGCTGCTCTGCTTGATCCTGAAAAAAGTATGTGAGTTTATGTCTTTTAGACACTTAAAAATGCAGCTCTCCAATGATCAGCTCTAATAAATAAAAGCAAGTTACAGACAGACAGACAGACAGACAGACAGACAGACAGACAGACAGACACACATACATCAGGGATGATGACAGGCAAACAGGCATGTTGTGACAGGAAAACAGAAAGTGTGCGTGCATGTATGTGTGTGAAATGCAACCACATCTTTGATTTTTTTTTTTTGCCATAACCAAATTCCAAAATACTTTCTCACAGCATTCACATTTACGCAACTTTTGCTTTTTGTGCACCATGTTCTTTAGTGTGTAGTAACAACTCTTATATTCATTCAGGACTGTTATTGCCACTCTTCATTCTAACCCCAACCGAACCGTCAGACACCGCCTCCCAAGAGCCTGGGTCTGTCCGAGGTTTCTGCCTAAAAGGAAGTTTTTCCTCGCCACTGTCGCACTGTTGCTTGCTCTGGAGGAAACTACTAGAACTGTTGGGTCCTTGTAAATTCTGTAGTGTGTTCTTAGACCTACACTATCTGTAAAGTGTCTCGATATAACTCTTGTTATGAATTGATACTATAAATAAAATTGAATTGAATTGGTAAATCTTATCCAATGGCATAAGTAATCTCATCTTTAACCACCTGTAAACGCTCCCTGTACACTCTCCTTTATCTAACTGTATTAATTCAAAAGATGCAACCACTATGTCACATAACAGTTGCGCTACATGGCACGGACCATTTTACATTAAAGGCTCTACTCTCTTTTCTTTTTCAGTCAAGCTAGTGATGTGGCTCTATGGATGACATTTTGTACATACAGTACATTCATGTTAACCAAAGGACGACCCTGTCTCCGTTTGTATGCTACCAATGTGCAAACAGCTGCTTGCATTACATTTCTTTTTTATTAACATATATGCCCAAAAATATCAGCAAAGTCATCCTATTCCATCTGCTTGTGGCAATTACTGTAAAGGTGCTCTAAGCAATGTTGGCTGATGTCATTTCTTGTTGACGTTCGAAGTACTGTCAAACAAAAAGGAGGCTAGCTCACCCCTCCCACCTCCTCATCCCGTCCCTTACCCCCTCCCTTATCCCTTATTCACAGTGTGTTCAGGGGACAGGCAGCTAGCAAATAGTGAGGAGATGTTTGCTGTATCTGACAACAAATGTTGTAGCCTAATCTCTCTCACTTCAAGCCTGAAATGTCTCAACGACATTCACATTCCCCTCAGGAAGAATTGTATTAATTCAGGTAATCTCAAATTTTCATTGATTCTATGATTGACAAAATGTCAATGATAAACACTAATGAAGATCCTATCAGCTAACTTTTCATTTCATTTGAACCACAAAACGTTACACAAACACAACACAAAGAAGATTTGCCTGTCTGTGTGTGTGTGTGTGTGTGTGTGTGTGTGTGTGTGCTGTATGTTTAAGTATGTATTTGCCTTCTCTCAAGTCTGGACAGGTTCAAAGTTTCTCCCCCACACACACACCCCCGTGGGAAACACAGCGAAGAAGTCTGACTAAAACACTCTGGTTTCTTTTAACCTGTTGCATTAAATCCTTTCCAACCTGTTCCTGTATGCTCACATCACACCAGGATAAGTTTAGTCTCAGCATCTCAGCTGACTTCATTAACACTTCGCTGTTACAACATGACATGTCTCCAAAAGTGCGATACTCTTTCACACCTCATAAATCACGGCCTCATTCCTTTCCGCACAGTGAAAACATCAAGGAAAAACATCAAAGGTGACACAGCGATGCCTCATGGGGAGAAACGAGAGGACAGAATCTAACAGTGACTGTCTCCTGATGCTGAACTGAGTTGAACTAATTAATCTTCATCCATTTTTGTTCCAAATAGAAATAGCTATGGGTGTTCCTTTAAAAAGGGCTGATTCAACTCTGCATCACCAAAAAAACTCCCTTTGAAATATGAAGTGCAGGCGCCTGTGATGGATAAGCAAACATGTTATGATGTGAAAAAGGAACAAATCTTATAGGGCAAAGTGTAGCGCTGCAGAAAGCCCCAGCAGAAACAGTGCTAGAGGATGCTGAAAAACAGGACAGGACATGTCCCGTCATTGTGAAACTGTAACTGTGTTTTAGGGACTGATAAACACCGGCAACTCAGTCTCACAGGGGAAGAAGTGAGCTGTCTGTGGTTACCAGCTGACATTAGTTCAGCTGCACCATGATAATGCTGGGACACAATGAAAGAGTCTGAAAATCACCATATGGAGGGAAAATTTGAAATAAATCAAAACAAAAGAGGTTAAGAGAAGCATCTCATCTCATGCCAAATCAAAAAAAATTAGGAAATCAATACAGTGTGAAAACTGCTCAACTGACCTGGAAGAAACACACAAAAAGAGCACCAACATGGTTGAAAACACAATAAACAGACAACAAAATAGATGAAATCAAGAAGACCACTGACACGGAAGTCATGGCCAAAGTGACTCTGTGACAGTGAGAAGAAAGAGGCAATATGAGGGTGTTGTAGAGCGTTGTCCAGGCCTTCCACCAGATTATGGAACCTGACAGCAGGGATTTGCTCCCATTAAGTCACAAAATGATGGCCCACAAACCAAACTGTCTGCAACAATTATACTCATGTTTATACCTACACTCTCTTCATAACTTAGACAGCATGTGTTTTGTTGTTTTTTTCTACGCTTGTCCTTTTTCTTATTACATTATATAAGAAAGGAAGGGATTGGGTCAGGTGTAGGGCTTAATCGAATTTTAATCGCGATCACGATTTTGACTTCCCACGATCAAATTTGCGTGATTGAGCGATTATTTTGTTAAAGCGTCATTTCATAGAGCGCTCCGGCGTTTTTGCATAGCCCATCTCCGCTCCGTTAACCGCTGTCGGATCATGAGCAAGTCAGAGTTGTTCTCTGCACCCCGTGCAGCTTAGTTTCTAGATGTAGACAGTCACAGAGGACAGAGTAACGGTAGGAAAACTCAACAGATAGCAGTCGGTTTTACGTCGGTCTCAAGGTTTACCAGTTTACCAGTAAATGCAACATTTTGTCCCGTGACCCTGTCTGTTGTTTTTCAGACAACAGCAGTGACTACGGCTAGTCGGTGCTAGTAGCGTCTGTTAGCTGTTAGCTCCTCTAGGACGCACCGGTGCTAATGTCCTCGCATCCGCTGCAATGCTGTTTATATGGATATGGTTTATTTTTTACGTTACATGACCCATTTCATCTGTAAAGCCGTGCCTGTGTGGGATCTCTCCTCAGCTTTCTCTCGTCTTATTCTCCGGGCCCCGCCACACAGCGGCCGCCGGTCCACACTTCTGGCATTTGTCTACAGTTTTAATTGTTATTAACACAGCTGGATATTGTTAAGTATGAGGGGCAAACCTGTATCTGTAACAGTGTTTCCGCGGGTAACTCTGCTATCGCGGCCGCCAGGGCAAAGAACACAGAAGAAGTTATTGAATGCAACTAACTTCAGTTGGTAGAGTAATAGCGTGAGACAGAGCTGCTGGACCTGGGCCAGAGATGTGACCCATGGCCAGAATATCATAGTTCATAAAAATGCAGCGCATTGACGATACAGACGTTTCATACACACGCCGTGTATCCGCCATTCAACCTGTGCTGGACCTGTTCATAGTAGCGTCCATCACACTCCCTCTCGCAGTTATAAATA
>NC_045755.1:572686-582012 GCF_008692095.1 Etheostoma spectabile
CGATAAAATTAGTTTTGGTTAAAATCAACAAATAATCCTGAGAATAATCGCAATCAAAATTTTGATCAAAATAATCTTGATTATCATTTTGGCCATAACCGTGCAGCCTTAGTCAGGTGTACTTAAGAAAGAGCAGCTGAAAATCACAATGTTAAAATTTTGAGAAGCAAACTCATGGCCCGCCATCAGCCACAATTACATCATCGTGGAGGTGTGTTGCTGTGCAATAGTGTGGAGGGTAAGAAGTGAGTACCATGTAGGCCACTGATGTTGGGCAATAAGGCAGATACCAAGACTACATATCGCCAACACTAACAGGGACGTTGTAGACCGTCCTCTGGTGGACAGACTATGCAACGCCATCACTAACAGGGATGTGGTAGAGCGTCCTCTGGTGGACAAACTATACAACGCCAGAACATTATAAAAAAATTAAAAAAAACGATACTACTAGCGATAAGGCCGTGTTCCAAACGCAAATCTTTTAACATTCCTGATAAATTACTTTGCGTGTCTTTGTACTATTGTACTGATTTTCATGATGAAACAACACAACATATATATATATATATATATATAATATATATATATATATATATATATATATACACACACATACATACATACATACATACATACATACATACATATATATATACACACACACACATGTATATACAAACACACATATACATATATACACATATATACACATATATATATACATGTAAGTGCTGTTTAAACATGATATATGTGTTAAAATGCATTATTAATGCACAATTCATAGTAAATTTGATTTATGTTTATGGTTTCGTGCACTCAATAAATAGGAAATGTGTTTAATGTAAAGTACTGTAGATGTTATAGTTTAAGATTTGATCCATTGTGTTTTTTGTTTTCTTGGAACTTAAGTGTGGTTGTAGTTTCCGCTACGACGGAATTTGTTGATGAACCTGGCAAAGTCCAGCGTTAGAGTATGTTACAGTGCTGTTAAGTTGGAGTTACACTGGCCAAGGCGAACAATAAGGTACTTTGAGGACTTACAGAACTCTTTTCAGGACAAGCGGCCAACGAGGTATTTGTCTTCCATGTGCACTTTATTTATATTTGTGGCAAGCGCAATTTGTACCTTTTTTTTTACCTATGTAATATTTAATTTATTTTACGTGCTTACTATGTTCATTCATATAGTTCTCACGGCGTGACTTGGATGCATTGCCCAAAAGAAAGAAGCAAGAAATTAAACGCCCGTTCAAAAGAACCAACCTGTGTTTGTGTTGTCGTGAAGAGAGCTACCATACATATACATTATATATACATATCCATACCCATATACAACCACACAATATATACACTGTATTATAGTATATATATCACACAATGTGTATATATATATATATATATATATATATATATATATATATACAACACACACACACACACACCCATATATATAATAATCCACACCAGATATATAAATACCGCATGATATATACTAAATATATATATATATACACACACACACATGTATATGTATATATATATATATATACATATATATATATACACACATGTATATATATATATACACATGTATATATATATATATGCAGTATATTTGCTGCTGTGGTAACAGACTAGGAAACCATTTCTTGATGCAACTGGCTTTGTGCACAGGGGCGTCATCTTCTTGAAACTGAAACCTGTTGTCTAAATATCATTGTATGCTACAAGTGGCAATACTGTAATTAAGAAAATATGGTTTATATAAGTTAGATATTTTATATAAATTGGATGAAAAGCTCCTTCAAATACAACAGCTTCTATCAGCATTTTCACACATATCAGTTCTCACTGTGTACCAACTGCCTGCCTGTAATGTAATTGAATTACAGGGATTAGCATTGAATGACATCCCGCATGTCTTCCCTACCCCCCACTGTGCCCGATCATTGGAGGAGACGCTCAACTGTCTCCTCCAATGACGAGTGCGTGGGGAGGACAGGTAGGGGGTCATGGTGTAAATGCTTGTTGACTGATTAGGAAGAGCGTGGGAACATATGGTGGGGCTATGTCTCATTAACATCCAGGAAACGTTTTCCAGCTGTCCCCTGAACTGAACCCTTCCTTCACTTGTCTCCAGCCAAATGATGCTCCATGCATATTTTTTTTCTCCTCATTGCAAAGAAATGAGGGCTCCTTGGGACAGACGTGTCACACAATTAGAGCCCAGGCTGTATGCCATCAGTGAAAAATGATTAATACAATACGTTTTTCACTCCAGTGAGATCTCATTTAAAAGTTTACATTCAAGAGTGACGTTGACAGTGATGATAAAACTAAGACCCATTTCTATCTGGGCCAACTGAGACTGCTTCAGTAAACATTTTTAACAGTACCCTGGCTAAAATATCCCTAAATTTAGCAGACATGCTGTGGTTGTTTTACAATAAGAGTTCTCCTGGTGCAGTATTAGTTTTGTTGGCATCCTTTTTTCTATTTGCAGTTGATGCTAACTAACCCAAGTTCTTAAAGGCATAGGTTAGTTGTTTGGGCAATACACTTTACTAGCTTATTTTTCAGTAGCTTTCTTTCCAAGAACAGATTAGAAGATTGATATCAATCTCATGTCTTTGCATTAAGTACAGAGTCAGGATGTGGTAAGCCTAGTTTGGCATTGAGACTGAAAAGGGCTGACATGGCTTTGTCCGAAGTTCAAAACCTAGACTCCAGCTCTGTACTGAACACACGGCCATAAGAGTTGCATCAATCTTTTCATCTCACTCTCACAAAGGAAGAAGAGAAGAATCATGTCTTTAACCAAAAGCCCACACTTGCCCGTTTGGTGTAGCATATTTACCCAAATGTTAAATTATTTGTAATACAGTCTTCACTTTTGCTTCACTTTTTGCTTTTGCTTTAAATGCAGTATATCAAAACATTCGTGGAGTGAATATGGAACGCCTGGAAAGTGAGCCCATGCAGGGAAAGGGGTTACATTAAGAGGATGTGGGACCAACAGATACTTCATCAAAGCTAACCAGAAACTTGGGATGTCCCGATCAGCTTTTTTGACCACCCGATCAGTTTTTTTAAATATTGAATGTCTGCCATTACCAAGTCCCGATCCGATTCTTGTATTTGCTCAGGTAATAGAGCTGCATAGTGTTACACTAAAACATAAACTTAATACATTTAACTAAAAAAAATATAAAGTTTCAAGTTCCCTGCTGGACAACGAAAACTAAACTTAGTGACGCCTCTTGCGCTCAATAGTCAATCTTTGATTTTCGGTTTATCTCTGATGTCGGTTTCAGGGAATAACAGCCTGTAAGCATGGTTAAGAAGTGTGGAGAATTGGAGTAATCCGCTTCTTCTTGTTGCCAAAGGCTGGCGAGCTACGAGACACTCTGTGGACAGACACTGGTAAATGAACGCACGGCATTGTGGTTTCAAAATGCTGAAATCCAGGCAGTCTGGCGGCGTGTCTGTTGCGCAGGGCGTGTGTGATTAAAGGGGCGATCACTAGCTGATGAAATTATCGGAGTAAGGTAATCGGGCTAAATGCTAATCCCTGATCAGTTAAAAAAAATCAGCCCACATTGGATCTGATTCCGATACTTGCGATCGGGACATCCCTCCCTGAAACAACTACTAACTCAGTGTTCCAATATCCGCGGTAGCAAACTGATACAGCAACAACAGCAAGATGGAACACAAGAAGCTTTGAAAATACCAAGGGTGCAGAGAGGAACTAGAAAATATGTTAAAAGTGAAGGCAACATTGATTCCAGTGGTGATTGGAGCACTCAGGGCTATAGGTCCAAAACTGGGGTCCAGAAGAATTTCAGAAACATCTGATATCTCTGTCCAGAAAAGCACACTCAACTCTAGGACCACCCAGTAGGGGGAAATGGGAAGAGAATGTTTTAAATCTTTCGTTGCTCAAAGCAAGTATTTCTTTATATGAAAATGTCCCAAATCATTTTTTACTTAGATGCTGACTTTTCACAGTTTTAGAGCAGTTAACTGTAGTACAGTATTTCCCACTAGTCCACACACAACCTGTCCAGAAGCTGCCTTCTAATTACACCCTGCAGCCTACTGTCAATCCCTCTGTGCTGCAGTACAGTTCAGAGCAATACAGCCAACCAATCAGATTACAACGTCTAATACTAAACCCATTTGGTGTTAATACAAGCTGTGATTGCAGAAACATCATCTCACAGTGTATATATTGTGTCCTGAGACACTATACTACTATAAACTGCTACTATAAATAAAATTGAATTGCTCCATTAGGGTGGATGAGTTGATCGACAAAGAACATGAAAACACTACTGAACTCTTAGGGAAAAAGGGATCCATCTTAATTAGTAGATAAAAAAGATGTTTGAGGGCCTCTCCGTTTAACAAAGAATTCTTACAAGCATAACTGGTAATACCCTTAAATTAAACACAGGATTGTTTAATATAAGCTTTCCAATTGCTGTATTACAGTTGTTATCACAAGGTTCCCCTCTTAAGTTCTTGAATGTGCGGGTCTGTTTCCCAGCAGCTCTGTACAGAATATCTGTAGTCAAAATACTACAAGCGTCATATGAGTTCCTATTCAACTTTTCATAAGAACTCATAAAATACCATCCTTAAACTCCCAACTAGTGTGTGGTCTATAAGATAAGTAAAAATGCACACGCAGTAGTTCACCTGACCCTTCTCAGATGGCTAAAGTCTACACATTTGTAAGGATTTTATAACTCAGGTTATCAGGATGACAATGCCCATACCGACATTCTGCATAAATATTAAACACCCTTATGGACAAATTGAATGAATGTACTCATTTAAAAGACACAGTTTAGATTGTTTCACAGCTGCATCTTGGTGATTTAGGTCAATGCTCTTCTATGTGCATGCTGCAGAATACTGTAGATACAATGTTTTATGTTGTGGTTTTGGATTTGGCTTGCCTGGGGACCTTTTTCCACTTGCGTGATTCATACAGTGCCGAAGACCAACAGACAGAGAAAGTGTTACAGAGTGCTGTAAACTGGAGGAGTGAAACCTAGAAAGAGTAGGACAGAAAAATGCAAGCCAAAACTTGATCTCACTCCGCAGAGTAGTCCAAACTAGCTGCTCTTTATCTGAGGTCCTAAAACAGTGCCTCACTGCAGTTGTAAATAATGGATGAAAGGAAACCTTGGTGGAGGAAAATCTGATCACTGTGCATCGCATTTAGCCTCATTTGTAGCTGAAGATTATTTGAGACAATTTTCCTTCTTCTCTGAGCCACCAACGGTTTTCTTGTCTCAGTCTCATCTATGTTTCAACAAAATGTTTTCACTGAAAAGTCAAAACAGCCACCCACTCCTACTCACATATTAGATGCAATAAAAATAAAGAAATATATAGACTCTGAAGGAATGCGTTAATGCGACATTGACTTAAAAGTCTCATACTCTCATATATCTTGTCTTCATCATACGTTTTTGTAGCAACTTTCCTTTTCAGCAGACTCCACTGCCGTGTCAACAGAGTGGTCTGAGTGAAAGGAATGAGGAAGCCTGTGGTTTTGGACTCTACTGATCCGTACTGGTCCAAACACAGCCTATGGAACAGCCTGCCTGCTGATCTTATTCCAACATTACGTTAATTTTAATTAATCTGCTGATCTGGTGAACTGTCAAGATAGTGATCTCCTATTGAACAAAGTAAGTGTAATGTAGTATGTGTACAAGTATGCAAGATCTTTTGGCAACCACATATATTGTCCTTGGTCTGGATCAAAAAAGAAAAAGTGACCTCAAACTTCAAACTAAATGACATTCAAATCCAAGTTGCCATTATGCCACGGCTGTAGTTACATGAAATGGCAAATTCAGAATATGCTATTATGTTCTAGATATTTAAACAAAAATTGAAACAATGGTAATTCTGACATATCTGGTATTTTTAGACATGCTTGGACCTCGCCTGTTAGTGCATAATGTGAGTTTGTAATGAAGAACCCTGGATGAGTCAGATTTGCGTGTCTATGTGTGTATAAGAATGCTTGAAAATGCTGAGAAAAAGTCTGATTTACTAAGTGCCCTTACCATGTGAGTATAGAAGGATCTGCATCTCCAGCAGGGTGCAGGTGAACACCTGGACCAGGTTCTCTGCTCCGAGCAGAGTAAAGGCCTCTGCGAGTGGGAAGTCGGCCAGCTGCAGCTCCCCTAGCCCGGGCCTCTGGCACACAATGGGCTCGTATACACCGTGGAACTTGAGCGAACGTCCCGGAGCGGGCAGCGGCACCTCGTACAGGATGTTGTGAACGTAGCTCTCCAGTGGCAGCGGGGGGGCGGTGTCTGCAGTAACGGCCCTGTGCAGCTGAGACAGGAAGCGCCGGCAGGCGTGCATGAAGGGCATGGGCGTTATCAGACACAAGGCCTTGGACACGTAGAGGGTGTCCCGCGATGAGTCGTAGCCACCCGCCCTGCGAGAGGAGGAAGATGAGGAAGTGGGGGAGTCTGCCTCGTCTAAACTGCTGGCAAGGGAGTCCATGCTGGAGGAGGAGGAGGAGGATGATGATGGGGTGCTCTCTGCGTTGTGCATCTGGTAGAGGGTGTGCATGGCAGAGCAGATCTGTGGGCTGGTCACCTCCTCGTAGAAGGTGTGAACGAAGCCGTAGGTCCGAGAGCCATCTTCCTTTGTGATGATGAAGGAGTGGAACTGTGGATCACGCTGGTCTGCCTGCGTCCTGAACGACAGGCCTTTAGGCATACACAGCTGCAGGGAGAGGGAGAGGAACAGGAGTCAATCACCATATTCAACACACTGAACACGCACTATTCTCAATTATATTTTTTATTTCCATTTTGATGGCATAAGTTTTAGCTTATATGGAGCACTGGTGAAATGTGTATGTTCACTCTGCTTCAGTGTCATCAGGTAAGATTTGTGGGGTGGGTAGCGGCAAGCACGGCTGTCTACCGATGCATGGCTGTCTTTTGTGATAGTACCATAGTTGGACATTTAGAAATTTTACACAGTGACTTTAAACTACAAACAATACTGTAATACAAGGTGAGAAAATAATGATTTAAAAGTGAAGAAGCCCCTTTCTTGATTTCAGTTTTTGGCAGCACATGGTGTTTCTAAAAGTATTGAGTGGTCATTTGACAGACAGCAGGATAAGTGTATTTTTATGATGATCCATATGTGGACGTACCACTGTAAGACAATCGCCATTTTTTATTTAATTAAAATTAATGCTATTTTGTCCACAGATTAAAGTCAGAAAACAAACAATAAACAAACACAAATACCAAGACTTTGTTGTGGAATATTGTGATTTTCTAAACCATTCTTCATAAAATAAAATGATGCTATAACTGATAGCACAGACTGAACATAATCAACATAAACTGCTGTTACATTCACGCAGCAGCAGTCTGCAATAAATCTGACTTATTATGCCTCATTATGTTGATTTGGCTGCTGAGCGCTGAACAGGAACACAATGGAGACAAGAGCTGCTCTGTGCCAACACACATTAATACAATTGGATACAAATGCATTTGTGCTTACTGCTCTGTAAATGCACATACATATGCATGCGCTTTAGAGTCTGCATACACAAACAAACTCATACATTTCAACGTTTTTATCCTTTTATACCCAGGGTTCCCATTTATGAACGTTTTGTTTTATAGGCAACAAATGAAACACACACGCACACGCACACAGTAACCTGACTGGATTATGCATGAGTCATGCGTCCCACTGATCAGTACAGACAGATCATCTCTCCTGGCCTGCGTCTGCCATTAGTAATCACCCTAAACACATTTTTTATTCCCTTTGTCTAGAAATCATATCACCCCTGCCGAGTTGAGGAAGGTAATTAAATGAAATGGTTCAGTGACAAACATGCTCCAAATCTCTCACATGTGGCGATGAAATTTGCGAAAGCTTTGTGTCAAATCGACTGGTTGCCTGCAGAACAAGTGGAGGTAGGTAGATAGGATTCCTAAAAGTATTACAATACACAAAATAAACTCAAATAACTAAATTGTCTAACGCCTGAGATAGTTAGGATGCAGAGAGGGGTGACTTCAGTCAGTCTCCATTAAGAATAATTATTCAGGCAGAGTCAGACATGGGCCAATTAGAGAGGCACAGAGGGCTGAACTGGCATTATGCATACACACGCACGCACGCACGCACGCACGCAATACTCTGTCGCCCCACTGAGTGTAAATAAACCTTTGTAAAATCAGCTTTATATTAGAGGATACACCTCCCCAAATGTCTGAATAACAAACTCTTTGTTTACATCTTCAAAAATCTGCACCATGGAAAGTCATGTAGCATTAGCTTTTTCCTGTAACTCTGGATGTAGAGACAAATAATCAAATGGATTTGATACTGATCAGAAAGTCTAACTAAGGCAGGATTTATATATATATATATATATATATATATATATATATATATATATATATCCTATATTATAAAAGCTGATATGAGAAAAACTAAAAATCTAAAAACACAAACAAAACAATACAACCATTCATACATACATGGTATACTGTACATTTGTCACTAGATGAATTATCTTTACAATATTGCTTACACCCATATTTTTTGTTGATTAAAGAGACAATTACACAGTGCGCCAGCATCAGACAATTCACAATCCAGTGATAAATCAGATAAGTGTCCAGTGGGATAAAGTCCTAGAATTTGTTTTTCAAAAGTGTGATTGTTTGATGACACTGCCGAATGTGCTAAACTGTCCATATTGTGACCTTGACAGAAAGTGTGTGTGTGTGTGTGTGTGTGTGTGTGTGTGTGTGTGTGTGTGTGTGTGTGTGTGTGTGTGTGTGTGTTGAAGTTTAAAAACAATCATCCCAGGGGCTTTAATGATGGGCTGCAGGCACAAAGAAGTGTGATTACACCCCTCATCCCCCCCATCTCACACCTTGCAGCAGGAGGGGGAGGAGGTGGGACAAGAACATTCCAGAGGAAAGGGTGATGGGATGAGTGGGTGATGGAGGTACGGAGGAGGAGGAATAGGGGAAAACGAGGGCTGGGTTGGTCCCAAGAATTGGAAAGAGGGAGAGAAATGATGCAGAATGTCTCTCAGCCATCTTTCTCAAAAGCTCGCAATCATCCGGGTGTCGGGTTTCAGACCCTGCAGTGCTGCATAATGGTCTGTTTCCATGCCGACGTAAGGCGAGACCCAAGGCTGAATTATTCAGCAGCGCTGACGCCAGGGCAGGTGGAAAAATAGGCAGTGACCACAAGAGAGAGACACCAAGAGTCAAACAACACACACACAC
>NC_045755.1:582022-583369 GCF_008692095.1 Etheostoma spectabile
ACACACACACAATTCCCACTTGTTCTTCCCGTCAAGGTCACCGTACTGACAGTTAGGCACATTCCAGCACATGTTGTTCAAAAACAAATTTGTGGACTTTTCAACAACTCTCAATGTCTGGTTTTGTATATAGAAGAAATAGAAGGACTAAAATTTAGCATTCTTTAGGGTATATCATAAAAGACGTTTTCTAAGGGTGTCCCTATCTTGTCAAGACTTCCTCTTTGGTATCAATTCCATTTTTCAGTTTGTCATATGTCTTTCTTTTTTATTTGAAAGATATTAATTTGGGGAATTTTGGCCCCTTTAATGGATAGGACAGTTGCAGACAAGAAAGTGGGAAGAGAGAGGGGGAAGACATGCAGCAAAGGACCACAGGTTGGACTCGAACCCTGGGCCGCTGCGGTAAGGACTAAGCCCCGCTAGCCTACATGGGGCACACGCTCCACCAGGTGAGCTTCCAGGCCGCCCCCATAGGTCTCTTTCTGAGGTCGCAAAATCTTTAGCCCACTGTACACTTATTAAATGACACATTATCCCTTAAGGTGCAAGGCAAGACTCCCATGTGTTTCTTTTTGTTTTCACAAAAATATCTAGATTTAGTTGGTGGCTATTTATTCAACCATGTACCTAAATTAAAATGTGAAAAAGATATATACAATTTTAAACCCTCTCAAAGTCTTTCTACATCCCCATCAACTAAATATAAGCTGCAGTGTAATTACAAATAATGTAAATGAAAATTAATAATGAATAGGAAGGTTTCAAAAGCGGGAAAACACAATTTAGAATGGGTCACTGAACCATCCTGCATGACCTTCTTTAAATATGTTAACTTTAAAAAGTTGTGCCTTATTAGCCATCCACACTGTAACCACTGATGTACAGGCAGCTATTGGCTGGATTACAATGATACTGAAGAAAACATCATTATGAGGCAAGACCTGAAGTTCTTTTTAAATATATTAAGCCAATTTATGATGTTTTCTGCAATATCATCCGAAACAACTGCCTTTCTGCCATTGCATTTCCATTTCATCCAACTCCTCGACACAAAACATCTAGATTGAGACCACTGAAAAAGGAAGACGTATTCAATGAGGGGCGCCTCATTGAATACGTCTTCCTTTTTCAGTGCAAAGCTCTCTGGGTAATTCCATAGAGATTGGAGTGCACAGGATCCCTTAAGGAGGCCCATTGTCTTAATCAAGGGCCTTTATGCTCATAATGTGTGGTTCTTCCTGCCCTGCTGGATGTATTGTTGGTATCACTACAGTTCACCCTCACTTATCTACATCTTTTTTCCCATATTATGGTACAATCAACCTACCATGTTGACAGCATCCT
>NC_045755.1:583379-584265 GCF_008692095.1 Etheostoma spectabile
ATTCCACTCCACGTTCTGAGGGTAGCGTGCCAAAACTTTGGACTTGAACGTCCTCTTCAGGGGGCTCTGCTCGAAGTTTTCACCTGTAAAAATGAGAAGACAGAGACAAAGGCAATGATGCAGCGGTAACAGAAAAGGTCAGGACCGTGACTACAACTTGGTATGACAAGTTTAACAACCTCAAATATATCTATTATATTTACATGAAGCTTCATATATCCATTTGACAAAAGTTTATGTGTGTTTCTGAATGTTATATAGTTGTAATGTTTCTGGTTTAAATGATCGGGGAAGTGTGAGATGGTAAGGAAAAATGAAGCTCAGGAATCAGGAGCAGCACTGGCAGGATGAAATCATGTACAGCAGGGCTATTCAATTGGCAGCCCGCGGGCCACATGCGGCCCAGAAGCAACCGCCGAGTGGCCCAGCCCGTGGTCCGCCAAACTAGCAACACGTAAACAATGCAGAGCGTGCTGTGCAGGTATCCTAGATTAGCCTACTATCACAATGTCTTTCTCAACACTGAAACTTAAATGGCAATGAAAACCGTCAGTTTACCCCAGGCTGGACTGACAAATATTTGTTTATTTTACCGTCACATCCAAACGCCAAATCAATTGTCATGAGTGCGTTGCAGTACTTAAAGATTATAATCTGCGGAGGCACCGCGTTGAGAAACACCAGACTTTCCGCACCATTCTTTCCCTGAGATCTCAGAGAGGGCTGCAAAAGTCCAAGTTTTATCTGCATCTTACAACCTAAAGCAGTCCACCATGGTGCGGTCATTCACAGCCTGAGAGAGAGCTACCGCGGCATCGCTTCGTGTTTCCTGGTTATTGGCAAAAAAGAAAAGCCCATACACAGACTCTGAAACCGTAAAGGACTG